>NC_047022.1:5982557-6203872 GCF_902652985.1 Pecten maximus | reverse complement strand
ATATCATCAGCAGGTTAAAAATTCTTCAGAGAACATTTGACTACGCCACTACTGACTCTGTGTCAATACACTCTGTGCTTGAGAACCAAAGATAATTCTAGACGGAAATTGTGAATTGTGAATACATTAATTAATTAAAAACGTAAAAGGTATGAAACAAAAGAGTTAAGTTGTTTCTTTTAATAATCTTAACAATACTGGTGTATTTAAGTAGATTCACTAGAACATAGTATTTAAGCAACCACGTCTGCCGTAGTTACCTACTTCACAGCACTCCCTGATTTTTATTTTCTTCGTACTGTATTCAAACGATTTGTTTGAGGTAAATTTAAGGATTGTACTTCATTTTGAATGCGTACACGGAAGTATGCCCGCAGTTGGCAACGGACATATCCTTAGGAGCGTGAACGTGCTAACTATGGGAAATGTCCGTTGCTAACTACTGGCATACTGCCGTATACGCAGTCAAAATGAGAAACAATAATTAATAATTACTTTTTATGGGAGTATGCCAAACAAAACGCATCCTTAGTTTACACTATTTTCATTTATTTATTTACTAATTGGTATTTCAAAATTTTAAAATTTTAAAAACCCAAATATTTCTACATTTTATCTTTATGTTTTGTCAGTCTTGCTGACCACATCCAATGGCTGTCGGTCTAGCCGACCACAGCCCATACATTTGAGAGTCGCGCCAGACACAACTCAAATTAGGAATTTCCGCGTGGCTTTTAACTAGCAGGCAAGACATACATGATTATATACAATATATGCAATTGAATCAATTACAATCAATTTTGAAGACATTACAACTATTTAGTAGATAATAGTCTAGAACATTCTAAGACAAAGTGTCCTTGATATTTTGCCATCGATAACAGGACGATATGAACCCATCTCTATATAACAGCAATGAAGTCTTAGCTTACTACATATCCTCCTCCAGGAAATATAGAATGTTACACCCCGACTATTTTTCCACCGTGAACAATTTTATGATAAGGGGAAAATCCAGAGGCCAAGGACCACGAGACTTTCATCCCGAAGAAAATGTTTACTATTTATACTGATTTTATTCCCCACTGAATCCGCTTTGTAGGTTTTTTAGCATTATTTTGATTCGCTATACAAACTCGAAATTCTGTAGGTACCTTTTACAATGTGCTGAACTTGATTTCAAGTTATATGTTGTCTACTTCGATTTCCCTTGCTATCATGTGGGTCGTAACTAAGCACATAGTGATAATAGAAGATAAGTTTGTAAATAAATATTCCTTATTGAGCGATACGTACGTGGTACGTAAATGATACGAGCTACACCAGTAGAACTTTATCTCGTCACTAGATCAGCAACATATACATAGTTGTTTTTAAACATCTCAATTAGCTGTCCTAGATATAGACTACATATATAAATACGAGCTGAAACATGAGTGGCTAGCGGGACATATTACCTCCTCCATACTAGATCAGCAGGTGGTGTCTGTTTCTATTTCAAGTTCCTTGTTTTGATTACGATTTTGTATGCATATTTGTTACGCTTTATAATGATAATAATAGACGTTCTCATGAAAAGGTATGTTGCATTTTTAAATTATCTGGATTCGTCGCTCATAGATATACACATACACAGGTTTATGCAGCTATGAAACAAACGGCGCAAAATGATACTTAAATAATACGAGCTACAAAGGGATAGGCTTGCGGGACATGTTACATGGGGCCCCCTGCTTACTAGATTAGCTGAAGGTAACTAGCATTTATATAGCAGTATTAAATTTGTTATTTGGGTTAGAAATACCAAATGCATTCTTCAAAAATTGATGTGAACTAAGTCTCAGGCATAGCTATAACATTACAAATCCATGGAATTCTACAAGTTATGGTTTTGCTTGACAATAATAGTTTGGATGGCAAGTATGGCTATTGACCTAAATACGACGACTAGACTATGCTCTACATCGTCCAATGTAACCACCAAATTCTAAACGCATTCTGCAATCAGATCTACCAGGATATGTACTGACACTTTAGGGTATTTAAATGTCTTTAATAATGGGTACTTTGCATTTTTTTTATGTAAATAAATATTAGCCAGAAACCAAACCCCTATCGACATACAGATACATATTTTGTTGTAGATATAAATGATTACATAAATCTACATATACATAAACATATCATATAAATGAATTTTGGCAAAACAAAAATATAAAACGTCGAATGGCAGATATAAGGATAAATGTGCACCAATATATATATATATATTACAAATCGATATTTTTGTAATCAACATTGTTCTTACGTGAAAGATCAAAGCAGTAATCGGAGAGTACATCAGAGAGTGTGGATATTCCTAGTCTTCCTCGTTTGACTCGTGCGTGCCCTGCTTTTCTATCCAGTCTTGCCTCTTTACGGTTTCCAATGCTTACTATCATGTAGTATGTGATACTTTCTACTCTTGAAGTGAATTGATGCGATGTAGATTTTGATTAACTTCAATAAACTATTCAATCCATTTAAAACAACTGCAACATCAGAAAGTCCCTTTATGAAAGCCGTTGATTATTTCACTTACTTTATCTATATCGGAGGCCAAATGCAAAACTATGAGCATGAAATAAAATAAATCTTATATGTGGTTAAAAAGCTCAAGAGTCTCAGGATTGTAGTTGCCAATATCAAAGCCCAACGCGACGTTGTTTTGCAGCAATCATGTTATCACTGGCAATCCTCCGCTTCAGCAATAACAACGACAGTTTAACTCAGTTGTCCTTTAAAGTTTCGTGATTTGCGCATTAGTTTTGAAAGATAACTATAACGAAGTTTACTATTATGTGTATCTCTTAATTTAGAAAGATTATACAATTCAAATGCCACATCGCCATAGCAATAAATGTATTAAATTACGATAATGTTAGCATATCGAGTAATTTCTTCTGGAGTAAAATACTTTTTTTACTCTTGATTGGTGTTATTTGTATAATTTTTCATTTGAACCCTTTAAAATTGAATATAAAAATCATTTTAATAGAAATGGAAATATAACAACTCTATTGGAAATGCTTCTTGGTCTTTTGTTGATCAAATCCCCAATAAAAACGGGAAGAAAGTGCCTGTCCTGTTCTTCGCTTTCAGCTAGCCTGTACAACTTTGAAATATTTTCCCTTTTGGCCATAACAAATGAATTTGAAATATTAAAATAAACGCAAGAATTCGACACGATTCTAACAACTTTTTGCTTTATCTATAACATGTTGGATAATGCAGGTGTTACAGGAATTACCCGTTATACCAACTAAGTGCTGATATCTTTAGTCGAATCCATCATCATCATCATCATCATCATCATACACAATCACACATACTCTTACACGTGAATATATACTGACAGACATACTAAACATACACACATCCTCACACACAGACACAGAATATACAAACATACACATACATATTCAGTTTCCTGGTAGCCTCATCAATCGTGTCAAGGGCTAAGTATCTGTGTTGGTCATATCAACTCTTTCTTAAGCAAAATATCTACCGACAACCACTCTCCATTTGCTTATACAGGGACGTAACTCTTTTGAACCTACATTGGGGTACAGAAATAATTGTATCATATATGCTGCATTATGACAGTGAATTTCGTGAAAAGATCATTATGCTTTCTTAACCTATCTGATCAAGGACAACATCTGAGGAGCAAAATATAACGGTTTCAAAGCAGCATGTTTGGTGTTCGATTCCCCGATCGGACATTAAAATGTTTTGAGTTGCGTGCTCGACCAAATAGGTTTACTCTAGGTTCTCTGGTTTTCCCTTCTAGTAAGACCCGTCGCCGGCTGTCCCTACCCCTACCTCGTGTTTTACGTCATCAAACATTCGATCGTCTATTTATAGAAAATACCCCGGTCGAGTGGAAAATTACGGAGAAGGTCGAAAAAGCAACTCATTTTCAAAGTACTCTTGTGATCGTTCTGTAAATGATATCCTAAAATAAAAAATAAAAATAATCTTTTCCGGGAAACCTTGATTTATATGTGCCGTGCATTATATATGTTTCCGAGTGTACGTGTACGCGTTGGAATTTGAGAGCGTTTCAAACAGTACCTATCAGTCAAATTGTCGATTTTGTCGTGTTTAACACAAAATATCTTATAGATAACAATTTGCACAAGGATATCAAATACATCCAACCTAGGGCGAGTCTAGTTTAACAATGCTGAAAAAATCAGCCAAATCCTATGTGCTATTTTTTCCATTCCCAAATCGCTATTATATCCCGTACAATCGGTGACCTATCACTTCATTCTGTACCTACAGGCTGCCGGCCGTCCACTGATGAGCCCAGGGATCGAGTATGTAAAACGAAATGCTAATCCTATTGCCTGTTTAGTATCAACGCCTTATCAATACGCCCCTTTTGTACCACATTAGATAGCTCGTAAGTGCAAGTATACGCATGGTGCCTCCTCACAATACGTTCTTCAAGTATATGTCAATTTCTTTTCTAGGCCTAGTCCTTTACATTACTATATCAAAACTAGGTGCAAGCTCACCAATTGTACAGTGTATATCAGTAGACTTGATGAATCCATCCCAGCTTATGAATGATATGACTGCCTGAATTTCTGTCAATATCACGCAAGTATTTACAAAAGTAACTTAAGAGCATAATATCAACTCTAATTTCATCTGTATTTACTTCTCCGCAAATACATTACAAAAAAAAAATACTTAAAATCTCCCCTGCTTACCCCAGGCAGATGGTTGTTATATCTACACATGCTCGGAAAGCTACACATGCTTCCTATGCGACAAAATCCTATAAGACTAATAGATGTAAATTTTCAGTCCCTTTAATAGAAAAAAAAAATGCTTGAAGATAGGTTAGCCAGGTCCAATCCAAACATTATAACTTGTTCAGAAAAATGGTAGTCACCAAACATTCAAGTAAAAATATGTGTTTACCGACTCCTTCAAACTATTCAGGGAAAGTATGGAAGGTAGAGGAGGTGAAGGTGTTTTAATAGCCACTAGAAGAGCCCTCTTCGGCAATGAAGTATATGAGCCAAGATTGATAATATTGGCTGTAGAACACTTTACATATCTGCATTTCACCACCTCAAAACAAATAATTCAGGAAGTGCTAAGGGGTTCGAATCATCTGTCTGGTGTTATTGTGTTGCAATAATATAATGATTTATTAGCTTATAAATGAAAATGTCTTTTTTTTTTTACAATTTCCTTGTACGTGGTTACATCTTTGTAGAAAATAAATATCGAGTCTGTAACATTATTTTTTTTTTTATTTTAAATTTTCTTTTTTGAATAATTTTTTTTTTCAATTTATTGATTTGTTCTATTTTTTTGCGGGGAGAGGGGTGTTGCGAATTACGACAGAATAATTTGAGATATAATATATGTATAAACTATATGAAGGTAATACAATACCTCAAGTATGCAACAAATCAGTCCAATGGAGGTTGGACTACATACTAATTTGCCTTCAGTACGAGTAAGTATATTGGTTGTAATGGTTACAGCATAATAGCTCAATATAAAACACTGCAAGTTAATCTACTTCCCGGTTATGCGACAATACTTCAAACGTACAAATGTATCAGGTTTTTAACCCTACAAACTATGACAAAATAAAGCGTTTTTTAAATCTTCGTGATATCTATTTATTTACGTGTTTGATCCCTTAGGATGTTGAGATAATATGTTAAGGTTAAGTTATAAGAAGACAACTCGATTTCATATAGTAAAGCACTACTGGTGACATACTGACAGTGACAAAGAAAATCAAAGTTTTTAGATAAATGATAAAGGATGGCACAAGCGAGTTGGAGAAGGTTAAAACGGAACATGCTATATCAAGTCAAATTAGCATTTTATTCAAAGAGCTATGTCGATTCTTATATTCATAAAAGATACGAGTATGTTTATAATATATGATATATCGTTTATAGCATACGAGGTATTATATGGGGTATAAGAGATCAATATTGAGACTATATAATATGTTATATAACATACGAGATTTTTTTTTTAATTTGTCCTTTCTTTTGGATGGATTTGATATTTGAAATGATCAGTGTTTTTTTCTATCATTTTTATAGTTGTAGCAAGTATACTAATCCTGTAATACTATACAATATACGGAAATTTTGTTTGGTTGATTTGATGAGATAGTGATCAGCCGCCAACAAACGACAATGGCTGTTATAGGGGCGATAGACCCATCAAACAAACCAGTGAGACATTAAAGAAACCGCAATACTTTAACACCAATGGAGAGAGTAATTTGAATTCAATCATAATGATATTTTGATAAATGGAGTATAGAAGAATGTCTGAATGCGCCACAAAGTAAGTGTGGAAATATGTCACCATTATGTATATTGCGCCTGAATTCCTGCAATTGATTAAGAACAAGATAGTTCAATTGATTAAGAACAAGATAGTTCAATTGATTAAGAACAAGATAGTTCAATTGATAAAGAACAAGATAATTCAATTGATTCAGTATAAGAAATGAAAACAAGAATGCACCGATAATGGAGTTGTTTTGTATTTTACACGCTGATCGTTTGATAGACTCACTGCATTAAATTTGCTGGTGGTGGTTTTAATGTGAATTAATTATTAATTATCAAGGTAGGCAGTATAGTCAATAAGCAATAGTTGTATTTAAATATGTCCCAAGCGAAATGTTAATTGGTAAGAAGAGCTGTAGATCATACCCAGATAAAATGTTTTTCTTTGATGAACGTCAGAGATCAAGTGTATGTTAGAATGACTGTACTCTGGCACATGAAACATCTTAATTCGTATAAGCCATGACTGAAGTATGAAGTTCAATTGCCAAGAGGGACAGCCGGACAAACAATAACTAAGGAGTAGGTCAATGGCAATGCGTAGTTTTGAATAATAACTTTTCGTACATGTAAATCATGCCTCATTTTGCGGATATCATATAATTATTTTTGTGTTTTGCAATGAGTAACCTATATTAAATCTTTTCATCAGATTATAATTATGTGATGAATATCCCGTTATATAAATGTATACTTTAACATAAATTGCAGAATTTACGGAGGCAATAGGGAAATAGATCGGTTCGAACGGTGTTACCACAAACATTGATATTGACCCTATGTTTAAAAGCCACTAGCTTTACATTTACATCACACTTTAAACTTTTACTTTGCTAGTCCTTGTGATTTTTCAAATGACTGATTTTGTCTGGAACACCATGCGTATGTGATCTATTGCTATTATTATTTTAGCCAAGAATTAATTTTTTCTACAGCTGTTCTAAATATTATTAAAAGATACTATCCTGATAACTGCTGTAGATTTTATTTTCTATTCTTTTTATTCATTTTGTATAAATAATTCATTCTTTTATTACTATTATTCTTCATTTATTTTCATATTTGATATTTTGTTAAGTATGTTCTCTTGTCAATTAATTTTACAGCTCGATTATTAACGTTTCTATCTCTTGAAGAGCTAACATGGTGAGAACATATCATTTATTAAATTACGTGATTTGTAAAATTCCAGTGTCCTTTATGCATCCGCTAACCCAATATTCACATCGATTTATAGTGACATGCTTGTCCACACGATTAAGTCGAGATATACATATGACATATCATAAAAGCATGATATCAACAGTAATCGAGTTTTCTTTAATAACTGTTAATTAACATCTATCTGTATCTATTTTAGCGAAATTTGCGTTGTTCATAAGATGATATACGTGATATATGTATACAAAATGATAAAACAACAGTTGGAAAAGAAATGTTTTAGCATGATGTCGCTTTAATCTTTCCCTCATATCTTATTAAGTATACTGTTACACAGTATCATTGTAATAAACCAGATTTTTTTCATGTTTTCATTATATTTACGCATGTTTGTCGAAACATAAGCTCGTGGGAGGTAATACTAACTATTTCAAATATTCAACGTTTAATAAAGATTTGATATATCTTGTATGGTATCTACTAGACGTTAGCTGGTTTGACATCTGTGAAATTACGAATTGCCAACTGGGACACGAATGTTCATTAACGGATGACTAGAGGCAGGGCGGGCTGTCCGGGTCAAAACCGGTAACCCTAACACGGGCATACAGCTCTTGGTACAATTACATAATCAATATACTGAGCCATACAGGGTGGTTTCATAGTCTTCCATAAAGCAAGACATCGGTCATTCGTTGTCATCTCCCGATAGATATACACGTATGTAGTTGGCTATATCTTGCAAGTTTTTCACTGACGCGTGTCGCTTTTAACCTTATAGGGACAACAAAACCCAATCAAAATTTAATTGAGCTTTTCCCAATTTCGACAGAGGATTTGATAGAAAGGTAAATGCATCGGGGACTATTGATTGGATATTCAAGTGAGAAAGTTTCCACGTTATATGTGTGATTTGCTTCACATGTATATTTCAAATAAATAGATTTAAGCTTTTTTCCAGTCCGTTCTTGCCAGAAGGAGTTCATTGAGTGTATATGTTGTTGTACATTTTGGTTGATTTTGCCGATTTCAACAGAAGATTGTGGCACCCATTAAAAAAGGTTCAAATGGGTGTAATTTATAAAACTTTTTTACAGGATTGTGAACAGTCTTTCTCAAAATAAGGGTAATTGACCAGCCTTGAAAACTCCATTTAAGCAGGACAGTTGCAAAAACATACATTATCGTCTTTGGAAAATCATTTGATTCCGTGGTTCATATAGGTCAGATGGACGAAAATGTGTCTAACGACGTCATGGTGAGCGATCCTCTAACGGGAAAGCCATATATTCAAGAATGGGTCTGTTATGGTATAGACAGAGATATATCAAGGCTTGAAGATACCTGGTTATTAATGGTTATCTTTTAGCTGTAAGATAGTGTGATAAGGTTTTAAGAGTACACGTTCTTCCTCTCATTCGTTAATATGACCTTATATTGCAATAGAACAACGCGAGCCCCCATGTAGCTTAGATTTGACTTTCTGGCTCCACAGAATGTTCTAGTTCTTGATTGGCCACGGTACAATCTAGATATGTCCCGCATAGAACATTTGTGAAAAGAGCTATAAAGGAGGCTAGGGCGCGTTTCAACAGTCACGTCACTCATCACAAGCAGGTCCTTATTATTGAGGGAAATAAAATCCCCGAAGTAAAAAACAAAAACGCCGTATTGGAGTCAATGTTAAGGAGAGTAAAAGCAGTGACTGATGTCAAGGATGGGCACAGGTATGATAAAATAATCCAGAAACTCACAATTAATTTCTCGCTAGTATACATGTGTTCCTCACCATGAGTTTATCTCACATTTGTATAATGTCACAATAGACATTGTTTCTGTCAGTCTGTATCCTCTTTCGATATTTTTTATTCGACCGTGAAAATACCCAATACATTGAAAAATTACTTTTCAGAGACCAAAAAAACAAAACAAAAAACAAACAAACAAACAAAAATACCGACATGGGATTTTGATATTTTCCATAAACAACCAATGAAGGACACCTTTTTTCATTTTTTGGGGGGGGTAAGCACAATCTCCTTTTGAAACTAAGATGTAGCATGACTATCTGAAGCTCCCGTATATCTAACACTAATAAGCAGCCATATGATCAATTGAAATTCCGGTTACTTTGAAATCTTAAGGGCAACTTTTGATTCCCAGATTTTGATGTAAACCTTGAAAACAGGGCAATGGACCCTTTTAAATTTCTCGTACTCAAAAGACATACTCAAACTGGGGAACTGAAAATTTGAAATATCTCACAACCAGTTGTCTCCTTGGCTGGTCCAGATATAAAACAAACGTAAAGTGAACAGGATATCTGTAGGAACATTGATTTATGCAGATAGCTAATGAGAACTCATACAGTAAAATAATGCAATAGTACCTTACGAGCAAAACTGACTGAAACATACTCATTGTTTGAAAATAAGCCTCTCATAAAGATAATGTTCAAATTATGTATAGAATTGAAGTATCTGATAGTGTCTAGAGAACTTGATTCCAAAGGTCAATTTCCACGGACCTTATTGGTTCTGAACATGTGGTTTTATGCGAGATAAACGTTGATGGATTGATTACCACATGAACTGTACCAATAGTATAGGATAGTCTTTTCTTGAAAATAAGCTTGTGTTTGTTTATTATAAAATAATTTGTCAGCGTCATATTTTCCCCTTGAAGATATATTTTTAAGGATTGATTGTCAATTTTGTTGCTTGCATGGACTGATGAAGGGAAGTGAACGTCGTGCAAATGAAGTGAACTGCAAAGCAGTTCATGTACCATTTGCTCGAGGTTCACTTCCCTTCATCAGTCCATTGATTGTCAATTTTGTTGCTTGCATGGACTGATGAAGGGAAGTGAACCTCGTGCAAATGAAGTGAACTGCGAAGCAGTTCATGTACCATTTGCTCGAGGTTCACTTCCCTTCATCATGGACTGATGAAGGGAAGTGAACCTCGTGCAAATGAAGTGAACTGCGAAGCAGTTCATGTACCATTTGCTCGAGGTTCACTTCCCTTCATCAGTCCATGCAAGCAACAAAATTGACAGTCAGTCCTTATATTTACGTTAACCAAATTTAAAACTTCGCCACCAGATTGCAAAATTCGGTCGCAACAGCGACGTAAGTGCGTCACTTTGTAACATTGTTATACTTATCGTGCATGTGTGCACAGTAGTGGAACAGCAGACAGTCAACTACTCTAGTCGCCAAGGCAACGCAAAATATAGTGCCATACACGTTTTGATTATTACGATGTTGATACACATAGATACGATATTTCCAAGGTGAAATATTTATTTATAATAAATATTTATGATATTGTATAATAAAAACTTAGTAATACCTATATACATACGAATTTAAAGTACAGTGTTGACAGTATAGTATGTGTGTGATTTGGTCACTCGATACACGGGGACTCCGTTAAAAAAATATGAATATGAATGAAAAAAATCGCTGTGGACCGATTTAGCCCTCCTTTAAGTGAGCAATATCATATCATAATAGTATAGATGTCCGAAGTTGGGGGAATGTCTGAACGTGCCACAGAAATAGTGGAAATGTGCCACCATTATGACCATTGTGGCTTCAAATCGGATCCTTGATATCAGGACAATGGACCTTTTCCGGGTTCGCGTTTTCATAAGTCATGCTCAAATTGGAAGACAGAAAATATGAAATATTTCACAACCGGTTGTTTACATCTTCAGAAAGAGCAGACAAGATGCGGTTTCTTGGCTTTTCTAGAGATAAGACACATCTAAAGTCATTAATTTAGGAACATTTATTTATGCAGGTGATGAATAAGATATCATTCAGTACCAGTCAGAGCAGAATGTCAATTTAGGTACCATGTAGAAGGAATATCATCTGACTATGATCTGCTAACTTGAAGGTAGATAATATGTAGAATATCCTAAAATTTCTAAAACAAGCCGATCTGGAAAATAAGCTTACCCTGGAAAGAGCTTACGGACTTCAAAATACAACTTGTTTGAAAATGGATAATTTTCAATTATATCTGACAATGCCCAGCAATCTTGATTCGAGCGCGTAGGTAATTTATATTCCACGGGCTTTAGAAGTCCTGGATTTGTCATGTTGCAAAAATAATCTATACATTATCGTTTACCATATCATCTGCATAGAAATTTGCTTATCATTTAAGAAATAGGCTACGTTTTATACTCACGTTTGTGGTATATCTGTTATTATCAATAAACTACAGCTAATCATAATCACTCACCCTGTTTTAATCCCAGGTCATCCGCATACAACATACGTTATCCATCGGAGTCGATATTACTTGAAAAAATAACACGGGTTTTATGTAAGTTCGTAGTAAACGCAAAGTTTCTAGAAATTGTCATTTAACACATTCGCTGCATGATAATGAATCGAGAATATCCCGACCAGACAGCAGGGGTGTACCGGCCTAAACCTATAGCTATTTTACTGCATATTAGCTCTGTACAAACTAGTGCAGGTAATTCTACTTCCCGGTTAAGCGACCATGTTGAGGCAAGGCATGTATAACGTATATGGTAAACCAAGTCCAGTTTCTGTCTTGTTAACGGCTGATCTGCAGAAACGTGTATCATTATCTTTTATCCCAGAAAAAGACTTGAGACTGAGATATGTAATATAATTTATATGTATATAAGATGTAAATAGGGCTTATTACCAATTGCGCCATTGCCAAGATTTATTGTTAGTTGTATTTTCTTACTTTAATCGGAAACGGATTTTCTTAAATTGTAATAATATGTGTGCGATCCATTTGTCTTCATTGTTACTAGCTCTCATATTATATTGATGAAAATCAGAGAAATGAACATTTTTCAGGGAAAAAAATCAAAATGGTGCAGCTGTGCAATCGTTTGCTGATTTCAGAGATAATGGTGTAAGAGTATTGGAGCGGAATTAAATATCTTGTTAAAATCAGATTTATGTTGTCCCTACACAATGCCATTGTAAAATTCTGCGGCTTCTGTGGTTAAATCATAAATATAAACCCAACGTTTACCATGTCAACAATTTCAACATAAGCTATTACGTCGCTGTTAAGAGAACAGATGTTGCTTTAAATGGTGAATGGAAACTATGAGTAACACTAAGCCAACAGATGTCGTCCCCAACCACATCTGCGTCGCGAATAAACTTTATTTGGCTGTTATGAATTGTGTACAATGGAATAAATTTATATCTATATTGTCGCCATTATTGTGATGTTGCTACAATGTTTATTGATTATAAGTATTAGTATCTCGTATTTGACTGTCCTGAACTGGTGGTGATTTAAAGTTACACTCAGAAACTCAAAACCTACGACGAACACATTTTCTATGGGAAGCGTGATCTGAGGTTCACGGCTCACTGCTCTCATCACGTACTGTAGTGATTATCCTTCCAGCGCATAAGTAAACATAGCTACTGTTGACGTGGAACTCTGTAATGGTTTACACAATGTGTGACGTATCTGAAATAGAAATTTAAAGTACAAACATTCTAGTACACATGAACAACAACACATACATGTTAAAATTACTGGTGATATCTCTCTTGACGTTTCATGTTGCAAAAGTTATTCTCTATGAAGCATTTAAAAACGTAAATGAAATTTGTACTTAAGCTTTATATCTTGATATTCTATAAATTAGTTTTGTAAGATTAGTACTTATTACATCATATTCCTATAAGCTATTAAAATTTCTTTACAATATCTAGTTATTTCCATCCTTGTAGATAGTTTTTGTTTATTTTGGTCTCGAATTTTCTGATATTGATGTAATTATTGCTATTAATATCATCATTATTACAAGCTAACCGTTACTTAAAAGCTATATATTGATGTATTTAAGTTACTGTCGTAGCTCGTAACTATCCCCCATGTTCAAGGAAGGATAAACAAAAAAACTAGTTTAACTTGCAGTGGGGTGTAATACTTTTATATCTAAAAGTATTTAAAAACAGAACCTTTTTTATGAAGAACTGCACTACGTCTGAGTGCATACACGTTATAAGCCCAGCAGCAGAATTCTAAATATATTGTATGAAAACTGATTCTGAATTTACATAAAAGGTGAAATTGACTTTTGACCTCCGGGCCTGAAAGCTTATTACAGGTATTGCGCAGCAACCAACCCACAGGCCGGGTATGTCAGTATAAATCACCTTATCGCTGGACCTCTTGCATATTGATGAAAATGTGTTAAACATGTTATTATATTTGACTCCACTGGGCAGTCGGACGTGTATATCAAATAATTGTGTTTGGCAATAACGGGGCACTCAGAATTGAATAAATTACTGCAGTCAGGGCAGGGACTTTCCCTTTACAGGGATCAATCCATCAATCACTTCCTTAAATTTTCACGTAGCCTTTTTTATTTTGGTTTTTTTAGAATTTTCTTTAATATCAGCTCATCAGATTTTGAATATTCATTCTTATAAAACAATATACATAACCACCATCTAAACAATCCAATTCTACCTCGGTTCTGTCCAATTTTATCCGTTCCTGTTTAATCCTGTGAATCGTTGTTGATCCTGCCCAATCTTGTATATTGTCTTGATGTTAATTCTTTAAAAGCGTTTAGTTGACAGCGATTGATCTTGATTTTCGCGGGTACATGGACTTCCGGAAATAACACGGGACGATGTGGCTTCTAACTTCTCTGTCAAATCCAGGTAGAATATCTCTAAAGATAATTACTCTGACGGAATTGTAGGTGTTGTCTTTGCCAGTTTACATGTAATATCCAGTATTTAGTGGAAGTAAAATGTGTGTCATTCAGTAATGTATCGGTAGATCGGCGTATTTCTGCTTGCGTTCCTATAGCTCGAGTTTTCTCTGGCCCTGTCATGTCTGGTGTATACGTATATGAGGTCTTATTCCACCTGATTACATTGGTGGATATTGCGACAGCCTGTCAAAAGTTTCCTGGCGTGTAAACCTCTAATATTATTGGAGTAGTGTAGGGCCAGAACGCACTGCTATATGAAAACGTGGAATTATCCGACACCGTTTGGTGTCGCTAAGAATTTGGTGTAAATACAATAAAATCGGGTGTGACATAACACCTACCTTACATATATGGATAAATGATCATGAGATATTTATTTACCCCAGAACACCCATTTAGTCCCATCTAGATGTTTTATTCCGTCCGTATGGACCCTCGCTTTAATTAGTGACTTTGCAGTAGCTATAGTAACATGGAAGTAAGTGCTATTCATATTTGGAAGCAATTTACTTAAAGTAATCTCAATTTAACTTAAATGGTCAATAATTAAATTTTATCATTTATTTATAAAATCATCTCATTTCGACTTTAATATTTGTAGTTAAATTAATTAAATTGAATTGATTATTGCATGAGTATTTACATTTTTCTAATCCCTAGAGATATACATAACAGGTACGGATAAAAATGTTCTCGGGAGGTACAAGCATCAGGAGAGACCTTGGGAACTCGTTCCCTGAAGCTGCTATGATATAGGCTCCTTAATTCATTAATCAACTGTTTACATTCTATTACATGCTCTTTGTGTGACATTTTCTTGTGTGCTGCTCTAATTTTCAGATGTGCAGCATGTACTCTTGGTGGGAAAGAGTTACATTGTGGGCCGGAAGGACTGTGAAATCCTTGTGGAGAATGACGCTGCCGTCAGTCGTAAACATGCCGAGCTGACAGTAACCCATCCGGAGGTTAATCTGGTAATATTTTAAGATATGAAAATCTTTTCTGTGTATTTAGTGAATGTGAGTTACAAGGGTCTGTTAATGTAGTGAAAGGTTATGAGGTCAACTGCCTGACCATGTGGGTTTTCTCCGGGTACTCGGGTTTCCTCCAACAGCAAAACCCCTCGCACACTTCAATCCGGGCCAAAAAGCATGATTAATATATATTTATATAAATTGTTCATTTGAAAACTTGTTTCGCAATTGTTGTAAAATATATAAAGTTAACATTTACATGAACATTGCTATCTTATATTACTTACACTTACATCTAAGTGTTGCATGGTTTCCTGGTAATCTTATAAAATTATGGGGAAATTTTTGTTTCATTTCAGAGCAAACCTTCATTACTGCCGACCTTGTTCATCAAGGATCTCTCTAAATATGGCACGATGCTCAACTCGAGCAAAGTTCAAGGTCAGACAACGGTCAAGGATGGAGACGAGGTCATGTTTGGTTCACCAAAGTCAGCTTTCATGTGAGTGTCCGGGATGGTCATCTACCTATTTATTACACAGACCTGTTTAAACCAAATTGCATAAAGATGAATAAAAGCGTTCTAAGACTGGATCTGATGCAGTGTTACGGCCCTTTGTTCACAGTGCGGCATTGTCTGTGGCATCAATTATATACAGTTAACTGTACAAAAATTAATTATGTATATGTGTATGAGTACTTTTTGATATATGGCCATATGGACCACACTCATCAACTGAGTTTCAGAGCAAATTATATACAGAGTTGTGGCCCTTTATTTGACACCTAACTTTGGCTGGAGGTGAGGGACTTGTACATGTAGATGAATGTTTCTTGTGTGTTTCTTTTTTTGTTTTTGTTTTTGTTTTTATTTTGTTTTTGAAATGTATTCAGTTAAAATGTCAGGGAATTAGAAATTATGAAATATTGATATTGTCTCAGTCTGAAGATGTGGTGAATGAAAAAGCTTCCTCTAAAATTAAGTAAGCCAGCTTCATCTTTATGATATCAAATGAGTTTTAAGTATCTTGAGTCTTGCATGGGTACTTTAAACTATTTTAGAAACAAGTATCTATGTTATTTTGTCAATTTCCATCATAAAAACATGCAGTACTGACAATAAACCCTTTGGAATCTATTGTCAAATATTTTTTTGACATATTCCATAAATATGATTTATGTGAACTTTTATCAAAAAACATTAAAAACTTAATGCTTAAATTCATATTTACATGTTCAAGGGTATTTAGGTGTCAGTTATCGCAAATTTGAAGCACAACTTATTTACAATGGTTTATTTACTTAATCTTTCTGGTAGAGCTGTGTACGAGCCATTCATAGTTTCCACTTCCTGTCTGAGTCCTTCGTTGAAGAAGCAGGTTCGCCAAGCAGTGATGCGGTTGGGTGGTCACATCATAGCGGACTGGTCACGGCATTGCACTCACCTTGTCATGACTTCCATCAGCGTCACAATAAAGGTACACATCTTCTTTATACTCTCACTTTAATTGTCCTACTTATTAATCGCATGTGAAAAAAAATTAACGATTTATATATTTGTTGAAATGTAAATAGATAGTTTTCAATAGGAAATGAGAGAGATCTGGATTTATCTTGAAAGTCACAGTTGTATGACAGGACATCCATTTGACCCTTGATTCCGAGCAATTTTGGAAGTCAAATAATTATTACTCAGAAATCTGAAGAGTCAAAACATTTTTTCCACAGGGGCTTGGCACGATTTTCCAAATGATAGTCTATATATATATATGTATGATACTATACATATATATATGGACTATCATTTGGAAAATCGTGCCAAGCCCCTGTGATTTTTTCTAATAGACATGTCTCTTCCAACCAAAGAGTTGGATCTCTTGAAGGTCTGCTGGAAGTTCTGGGCTGTTTTTGTTTTTGCGGTCAAAACGGTTAGACCACCTTAGACCGGTGTTGTTCATTTATGAAATGAAGACGGACCTGATGATTTTATATTGTTTTCAGTTGAGCCTTGGCAAAGACTTCCAAGGCCTGTGTTATCATTTGCAAGTTCTTCAAGATATATGTTTGAAATATTGCATTTAAAAATTAAACCAGTTTGTCCTCATAAATGGCCAGGCCCCTGGTATGAATTCAGGACCAATAGACATTGCATGTACATTATTTGCATATCAGATGGTTTATAATGTATACTATTTTGTCTGTTTATTGGTTTTTTCTTTACTTACTCAGTATGATATCATCAATACATTAGGTATTTTACGTATGTATGATAGGTGGTGTGTGCCATGGTGTCCACTAAACCGATTGTCTCCCCTGATTTTTTGGACGCCTATCTGCGATCACTGGAGAACAGTAAAGAACAGCCGAATCCTGAGAGGTAATTTCTATTAAGATATTAACATATATACGTACTGTATTAAGCAGCAAATAAGTCCCTACCCTGTGCTGTTCTTCATCTGTTTCCATTCTTTTTAAGGGTACTTTGGAAAGAGATTATTTCTTCGGGTACAGTGGATGAAAATCTTTTTTTTTTCATTTACCGAAATTAAACTTTTTAGCATTAAAATTTTAGGGCGTGAACTTTTGAGTCCACCCTGCCATCAAAATAAAAAACAAAAAAGGATGAATTCTTTATAACTAGCCTACATCAAAATTAGGATATTGCTCATTGTACGATTAAAAAATCTTTTAATCTTCACGAAAAAAACTCTCCAGATTAAACAATTTGGTTATCAAAGTATTTTGTTATAAAAAAAAAGAGAAAAGATATTTTTTGGGATTTTCCGGATATTAATTTAGTATTGGAATCAATGGTTTTTCCAGAAATTAACACTTCAGCACTTGTGTGCCCTTCATATTGCTATAGATACCTGCACTGCTTGTAAAATATTGTTGCCCTAGCTGCATGTATGTTTGATTGATATCTGTTTTTGGTTGCTATAGTTACCTGCCTACTGTATCAGAATCTCAAGTCGATCCCACTGAAGTTAGTTTCACAAACGATCCTCGTCGCAAGACAATTTTCCAAGGAAAAACATTCATCTTTCTCCAGCAAAAGCAGGTATAGTGTTGAATCATTAAGATTCCATTTCATAGACATTTTACCATAATAAAGAGATTATCAGGGATTTTGTCAGGTGTGTGTAGGTTCCGGCACTTAAGCGTATTCCCAATTGAAAACCAGTTGTGTATTTTCTGAAATTCTGCTCAAATTTCCCCAGTTGAAAAATTCACCACCATGCAAGAGTGATCACAAAGGCTGCTGTACCCTAAATATTACTGTAACCAATAATGCTTTAAATTCTAATCCTGATGGAAATTTGGAATCTAGTTTAGCGCAAATGCTATTTTTACAATACTGAGAAATTGGGATCTTACATGTATATGTGTATTCAGACTACTTACTCAAGACATGTACATTATGACATGTAGATGTTAGACTTGATACTTGAATTCAACTCTTGGTCTTTTAAAAGTACTTATTATAAATACTTCTAATTTTCTAGTTTTAATTTTATTCATAACAGTTAAGAGTGAATTCATTTATCCGATTGTTCCCCATTTTCCTAAAATCTGTGACTATTTTATTTGTATGTATATATCTAACCTATTCATGCAGATATTTTATTTGTATGTATCTAACCTATTCATGCAGACTACTAATTACTCGAGACATGTGCATGGCCTTTATATTCTCCACATGAAAATAATTCCAATTTTGGGCTTTTAAATGTAATCTGAATAAAAACCACAATCATGTATAAAGTCCAATAAAAATATTTATTCTCTCTTTGTATCTGAACTAGAAAATTGTTGAATTTCGATGGGGTGAATGGAAACGACTGTTTTGATTGGCCATGGTCGATATCAAAATTTGTTCTATCATTAGTGGCAATTTAAGTTTAAAAATCAAATTGATCATTTTTGATTAATAAAAGTTTTATTGCATTGCCATTAGTTCCAGAAGATGAGTCTGGCAGTAGAACTGGGGGGTGGGATGCCTTTGTTGATAGAGACCTGCCCCGAGGAACGGGGAGAGGAAGCTGTCCTCACACAAAAAGACACAGTCGTCATGAACTGTGGTCCTGATGGTGGTACGTCAAGCCAGTGGAAAGAATGGTACAAATATGTGGAAAAGACGCTTGCTAGGTGAGTATTAAAACTGGGGAGATTATAGGTTGGCTTTCCCTCCATCTTGTACATATCTACCTAACGCCAAAGTTTGTCAGCGCTCTACCAGCTTCATTTCTTGAGGTATTTTGATCAAACTTCACACAATAATAAAGGACCATAATATCACAGACAAGATTTGAGTTCCGGGGTTTTTGGTCAAGATTGACTTTGACTATTTTTAGCAGGAACCAGTAGAGGAAATGTATTGCTTCATCAATTTATACCCTGTGTGCTAGTTAGAAGTGGAAAATTTAAACTTTAAAAGTGATCAACAATGTCTTTGTTATATTTACAGTGTATCTGCATCATGTAATTACTGGTGTAGAGTTCACTATGATTAAGACTTCAACTTTTGAATTTGTGTTATAATTCAAGTGCAATATTTAAAGATAACGAATTTGACCTAATATGCTCATGTTGGTTTTACAGAAGTGTAAAACAAGTACACTTAATATTAAAATAATAAGGTCACTTTCATCCATGAAAATGTTTTCAACTGAAAGTTGGGTTGACAAAACAAAAATCTTTTTGCTGACCAACTGGCCATGGTTTGGCATTTTCATAAGGCAGCATTTCAGGGAGAAATGTTTAAGATGCAACATTGCCACTGTCACTCTCAGACAGTCTTTTATGTATTAGGAAATGTCTTAATTTCAGGCATAAAAGACACATGAGTCAGGATGCTGAGCTGGGATTGGCTGTGTTACATTGTGATACAGAACAATACTGTAATCCCTGTGTCGACTTTGGTAAGTGTGTAACAGACCCCTGTGTAGACTTTAGTAAGTGTGTAACAGACCCCTGTGTAGACTTTAGTGTGTAACAATCCCCTGTGTAAACTTTAGTAAGTGTGTAACAGACCCCTGTGTAGACTTTGGTAAGTGTGTAACAGACCCCTGTGTAGACTGTGGTAAGTGTGTAACAGACCCCTGTGTAGACTTTAGTAAGTGTGTAACATACCCCTGTGTAGACTTTAGTGTGTAACAGACCCCTGTGTAGACTTTAGTAAGTGTGTAACAGACCCCTGTGTAGACTTAGTGTGTAACAGACCCCTGTGTAGACTTTAGTGTGTAACAGACCCCTGTGTAGACTTTAGTAAGTGTGTAACAGACCCCTGTGTAGACTTTAGTAAGTGTGTAACAGACCCCTGTGTAGACTTTAGTAAGTGTGTTACAGACCCCTGTGTAGACTTAGTAAGTGTGTAACAGACCCCTGTGTAGACTTTAGTAAGTGTGTAACAGACCCCTGTGTAGACTTTAGTGTGTAACAGACCCCTGTGTAGACTGTGGTAAGTGTGTAACAGACCCCTGTGTAGACTTGAGTAAGTGTGTAACAGACTCCTGTGTCGACTTTAGTGTGTAACAGACCCCTGTGTCGACTTGAGTGTGTAACAGACCCCTGTGTAGACTTTGGTAAGTGTGTAACAGACCCCTGTGTCGACTTTAGTGTGTAACAGACCCCTGTGTCGACTTGAGTGTGTAACAGACCCCTGTGTCGACTTTGGTAAGTGTGTAACAGACCCCTGTGTAGACTTTGGTAAGTGTGTAACAGACCCCTGTGTAGACTTTAGTGTGTAACAGACCCCTGTGTAGACTTGAGTAAGTGTGTAACACACCCCGGTGTAGACTTTGGTGTGTAAAACAGACCCCTGTGTAGACTTTAGTGTGTAACAGACCCCTGTATAGAATTTAGTAAGTGTGTAACAGACCCCTGTGTAGACTTGAGTAAGTGTAACAGACCCCTGTGTACTGAGTAAGTGTGTTAACAGACCCCTGTGTAGACTTAAGTGTGTAACAGACCCCTGTGTTGACTTTAAGGGTACAGACCCCTGTGGTAGACTTAGTAAGTGTGTAACAGACCCCTGTGTTAGACTTTAGTGTGTAACAGACCCCTGTGTAGACTTAAGTGTGTAACAGACCCCTGTGTAGACTTTAGTAAGTGTGTAACAGACCCCTGTGTAGACTTTAGTAAGTGTGTAACAGACCCCTATGTAGACTTTAGTAAGTGTGTAACAGACCCCTGTGTAGACTTTAGTGTGTAACAGACCCCTGTGTAGACTTTAGTAAGTGTGTAACAGACCCCTGTGTAGACTTTAGTGTGTAACAGACCCCCGTGTAGACTTTAGTAAGTGTGTAACAGACCCCTGTGTAGACTTGAGTAAGTGTGTAACAGACCCCTGTGTAGACTTTGGTAAGTGTGTAACAGACCCCTGTGTAGACTTTAGTAAGTGTGTAACAGACCCCTGTGTAGACTTTAGTGTGTAACAGACCCCTGTGTAGACTTTAGTGTGTAACAGACCCCTGTGTAGACTTTAGTGAGTGTGTAACCGACCCCTGTGTAGACTTTAGTAAGTGTGTAACAGACCCCTGTGTAGACTTTAGTGTGTAACAGACCCCCGTGTAGACTTTAGTAAGTGTGTAACAGACCCCCGTGTAGACTTTAGTAAGTGTGTAACAGACCCCTGTGTAGACTTGAGTAAGTGTGTAACAGACCCCTGTGTAGACTTTAGTAAGTGTGTAACAGACCCCTGTGTAGACTTTAGTGTGTTACAGACCCCTGTGTAGACTTTAGTGTGTAACAGACCCCTGTGTAGACTTTAGTGTGTAACAGACCCCGTGTAGACTTTAGTAAGTGTGTAACAGACCCCTGTGTAGACTTTAGTAAGTGTGTAACAGACCCCTGTGTAGACTGTGGTAAGTGTGTAACAGACCCCTGTGTAGACTTTAGTGTGTAACAGACCCCTGTGTAGACTTGAGTAAGTGTAACAGACCCCAGTGTAGACTTTAGTAAGTGTGTAACAGACCCCTGTGTAGACTTGAGTAAGTGTGTAACAGACCCCTGTGTAGACTTTAGTAAGTGTGTAACAGACCCCTGTGTAGACTTTAGTGTGTTACAGACCCCTGTGTAGACTTGAGTAAGTGTGTAACAGACCCCAGTGTAGACTTGGTAAGTGTGTAACAGACCCCTGTGTAGACTTTAGTGTGTAACAGACCCCTGTGTAGACTTGAGTAAGTGTGTTACAGACCCCTGTGTAGACTTTAGTGTGTAACAGACCCCTGTGTAGACTTTAGTGTGTAACAGACCCCCGTGTAGACTTTAGTAAGTGTGTAACAGACCCCTGTGTAGACTTTAGTAAGTGTGTAACAGACCCCTGTGTAGACTGTGGTAAGTGTGTAACAGACCCCTGTGTAGACTTTAGTGTGTAACAGACCCCTGTGTAGACTTGAGTAAGTGTAACAGACCCCTGTGTAGAGTTTAGTAAGTGTGTAACAGACCCCTGTGTAGAATTTAGTAAGTGTGTAACAGACCCCTGTGTAGAGTTTAGTAAGTGTGTAACAGACCCCTGTGTAGAATTTAGTAAGTGTGTAACAGACCCCTGTGTAGAATTTAGTAAGTGTGTAACAGACCCCTGTGTAGACTTTGGTAAGTGTGTAACAGACCCCTGTGTAGACATGGTAAGTGTGCAAAAGACCCCTGTTTAATCTTTGGTAAGAAGTTTGTCACAAACCCCCCATGTAGAATTTTGCATGTAATTTGTCACAGACCTGATGTAAACTTTGGTTATCAGTATGTCACAAGTCCCTGTGCTAACTAATACTTAAAATATCCCCAATCTCTGTGCATGCATTGATAAGTTGTGTGTCACAAGTCTCTATGTTAACTTCAGTATTAATTTTGTCACAAGCCCCAGTGTATGTGACAGGTCCCTGTGGTATACACTTTGGTAAGATGTGTATTGCAAGCCCCTTGATCTGATCTTATCATAAGACTTCGATATTTCAATTATTAATGTATTTAGGATGTTTAACAATATAATATGAAAATAATGATAAATACACCCCATAGTTATATCCTTTCCTTTAATTATAAAAGATTACATTATAATATACCTTGGTTTTATATTTTCGGCGTAGCCGTATATTCTTTTGGCCCCATATAATGCGACAGGTGGCGTTACTGGTCAAGATAAAATATGTGATTGGTCAATGTAGTGGTCAATTCAAAATGCAGATATGCAGTTTAAAACGAAACAGAGTTAAGATGGAATGCAAGCTGAATAAGTGAATGTATCTTTTTAAATGACACATTGATAAAATTATATTACTGATTCAAATGCAGTCTTATCACCAGAAATGATTCAAACTGATATCATTTTGTTATCCGTGTTGAAATGCATTAGTGCGTTGATTTATTTCACCAGCAGTTTTACATTATAACCACCAGCATCAAAACTGTGCCATTTATCTTTTTTAAAGATATTTTTGTTCTTAGTAAAGCTGGTTTCTTATGTATCTTTGTTTGACAGCGAGTCAGATGGTGTCCCGACTCCCCAGCCAGTCTCTGTCACAGGCCCCTGTGTTCACTCAGACACAGTAAGTTTATAATGGAATGTATGGTTCATGGATCTCCCTCACAGCTGACAGAAATTGTCATACAGGAGGAAAATCATTCGGGTTTGGTTTGTTTTTGTTTAACGTCCTATTAACAGCCATGGTAATTTAAGGACATGCCAGGTTTTGGAGGTGGATGAAAGCCGGAGAAAAAAACCACCGGCCTACAGTCAGTACCTGGCAACTGCCCCACGTAGGTTTCGGGTGGGGCAGAGAATATATATTAGGATTGTGTATATGAATCTGGCAGAAGTATTTTTACGGATTCTGACCCCTAAGAACAGAAAGAAAATCAAAGCCAAAAGTCTGGAATCTGATCTATTTCCAAAAGAAATGCTAGATAAGTTGTTTTGAATTAAGTTGATCACTGAAGTTGACCAAGATGAAAGGGAAAGAGAATTTACCCAGAACCACAGATGACAACACCCTATCCCCTCCCCCACCACAGCTGAGGTCGTATGGAGGCCATGGGCTGATTTTAATGTTAATCCAAATATGTTAGAACATAAGATGAAATTAGTTTTTATTGTACTCTTGACTTCTAGCCTAGCCATCAAGGGAATAAATCTACCTGGTAAGTTGACATAATTATCTTAATATGTTTCCAAAATGATTCAAATTCAAATTCTATGTGTATATATATCCAGTGAACCTGCCCTAAAGGCTAAAGTTCTCAATGATGTACATCTATATGAGCCTCTTTATAGCCCTTCTAATAAAGATTTTTTTTTATATATTATCTCTAAAATTTGAGAATTTTAGTTCCTTTATCCTACATGAATACTTCATTGATGATCCAATTTACATGCATTTATTGCTTTTCAAAACAGGAGAGTGAAACAAGAGAATACAACTCCACCATCAAGTTCTGTACATCATAAATCTTCGCCTGCTCCACTCAGTGTAAAAGCCAAAGAGTCTCCAAGAACAAGGGTGTCGGGTCAAGGTCACAGAGACACAGCCACAACTTCTAAATCAATAGGTCAAAGTGACACTTCCATGACTTCTGAACCAAAAAGTCAAAGTTCGCTAACAGACAGATTGCATAATTCAATTGAAATAGCAGCGTCACCTTCTCCTAAAAAGAAACCAGTGAAATCAAAATTATCACCAACCAGAAGAAGTCCAAGGTCAAGGTCACCATCTCCAGCTCCTGATAAAGGTGAATCTTTAAATCTCAGGTCAAGGTCACCGGTATCACCAGTTTCCAAAAGGTTAAATCTTCAATCGTCTCCTGTTCGTGAAATTGTGACAGATACCTCAACATCACAGGGACCTTTTGCAAAGAAAGGGGGTAAATGTAGCCCCAAAAGCTCTAAAAACAACACAATGGACATTGTTGTTAAAAAAGAGAAAGCCGTGCAAGAACCAAAGTCTCGACCCGGAAAGAGACAAATTATTGAGGATGATTCAGATGAGGACTACGGTTTTACTAGAAAATCTAAAAGAAAACGCGATGAAGTTCAAAATGAGGATGACCCGTTCGATTGGTCAAGTCGTAAAGGTGTTGTGAAAGAATCAGTAAGTTCCAACAGAGGTTTGAAAAAAGACAGAGATGAAGAAGTCGTCATAATGGACTCCGAATCTGAGACCGAGAGCAACAGAGGTCAAAGGTCAGTGTCAAGTAAAGGTCATGAGGTGAGAGTTTCTGACTCAGATTCAGATTCTGGGACAAAATGGACAGGTAAAGGAAAAAATAGGTCACTCTCGGGTCGTAAAGTTCAGCAGACAAAAGGTATAGTAGAAATAGT
Source organism: Pecten maximus (assembly GCF_902652985.1). Lineage (NCBI taxonomy): Eukaryota > Metazoa > Mollusca > Bivalvia > Pectinida > Pectinidae > Pecten > Pecten maximus. The sequence goes on along the minus strand of NC_047022.1, from coordinate 6,178,277 downwards.
TGAGGAATCGCAAAAAACAGGAAAAAAGAAGAGGAAGTTAGACGATTCATCAGATGATGAGGATAAAAGTCAAAGGTCAAGAGTTAAGGTCAAAGAAGAACCTGGAATTAACTCACCTGCGACCTCCTCTAGAGTGCGCCCACACCAGGATGGAGGAACCAGAAGATGAACAGACGGGCAGACAGGAAATGAACACCAAACAGGAGAGGATAACTCCACGCAAACCTATCTCGGACAGAACGTCGGTTCAGGGTGCAGTACATGCCCGAAGCACAGAGGCAAGAGGTAATACTGTCACTATATTAATTTCAGCACTCATATTTTAGCATGTAACTGAATTTAAGCATATTTGCACAATGACGAAATGTCACACTCGTAATTATCATGTAGTAGAAAACAATAAACAGAACTACAGTTAGTACAATCAAGCTAAAGGAAAAAAAATTTCAGCACCAAAAACCACTGAAATAAGAATATCACTAAAATATACATGTATGATATATATATACCTGTTGGTGTATACCTGTTGACAGTCCAATGTATGAATGAATACAATATGTACAGTACGTCTATAATGAATTGTCATTAGTGTATTTATTGACAAATAGTATCTCTGACTACCCTCACTGAATGATGCATGTTATACCCACAATCAGAAAATACACATGCAAATACAACAACATGCCACCTATGAGGAAACTCGCAATTTTAAACCTAAGGAAAAGCTGTTTTTGTCTACATGTACTATGCTCTGATCAAACTAAAAAAAAAGTCATCAGATTTATCGTTTTAACCTTTTAAAAAAAAAATTGTAATTACAAAACTTTTTTTTGTTCCATAAATGACAAATGTCAATTAAAAAACAAAGATAACTTATCTTACCGGTAATTTGTGTTTGACATTTGTCTATTATGGAACATTATTGAAAGATATTTAATTAATAGAAAACTAATTTTTTCACTTAATCTATAAATCATTTCTTTTATTTATGTATAGTAAAAGAGCTTTTCCTATTTGCAGAAGGGGAGAGAAACACCATCTGTTCCAGGATTCCTGTCCACAGTACGTGGACAAGCTGAGGTACAATCCCATGATGATGGGGAATTTATCATTTTCGTCTTCTGAGTTACTTCCCTTGGTTCAAATCTTATTATGTTATATCAATAAGCTTGACGACAAATGGGGTCCCACTATGGAAATCTATACTTGATCTCCTACTCAGATTTAAATACATACAAAGACACCCAAAAATACCCCCAAACACCAAAAGTACCTCAAAACACCCAAAAATACCCTCAAACAACCAAAAGTACCTCAAAACACCCAAAAAATACCCTCAGACACCCAAAAGTACCTCAAAACACCCACAAATACCCTCAGACACCCAAAAGTACCTCAAAACACCCAAAAATACCCCTAGACAACCAAAAGTACAAGTACCTCAAAACACCCCAAAATACCCCCAAACACCAAAAGTACCTCAAAACACCCCAAAATACCCTCAGACACTCAAAAGTACCTCAAAACACCCAAAAATACCCTCAAACAACCAAAAGTACCTCCAAACACTCACAAATACCCTCAGACAATCAAAAGTACCTTAAAACACTCAAAAATACCCTCAGACACCCAAAAATACCTCAAAACACCCAAAAATACCCTCAGACACATAAAAGTACCTCAAAACACCCACAAATACCCTCAGACAATCAAAAGTACCTCAAAACACTCAAAAATACCCTCAGACACCCAAAAGTACAAGTACCTCAAAACACCCACAAATACCCTCAGACAATCAAAAGTACAAGTACCTCAAAACACCCAAAAATACCCTCAGACACCCAAAAGTACCTCAAAACACCCAAAAATACCCTCAAACACTTAAAAGTACATGTTCCTCAAAACACCCCAAAAAAAACCTCAAACACCCAAAAATACCCCCAAACACCAAAAGTACCTGAAAACACCCAAAAATACCCCCAGACACCCAAAAGTACCTCAAAACACCCACAAATACCCTCAAACAACCAAAAGTACAAGTACCTCAAAACACCCAAAAATACCCTCAGACACACAAAAGTACCTCAAAACACCCTCAAACAACCAAAAGTACATGTACCTCAAAACACCCAAAAAACACCTCAAACACCCAAAAATACCCCCAAACATCGAAAAATACCCTCAGACACTCAAAAGTACCTCAAAACACCCAAAAATACCCTCAGACAACCAAAAGTACAAGTACCTCAAAACCCCCAAAAATACCCCCAGACACCCAAAAGTACCTCAAAACACCTACAAATACCCTCAGACACCCAAAAGGACCCCCAAACACCCACAAATACCCTCAGACACCCAAAAGTACCTCAAAACACCCAAAAATACCGTCAGACAACCAAAAGTACAAGTACCTCAAAACACCCAAAAATACACCCAGACACCCAAAAGTACCTCAAAACACCCACAATTACCCTCAGACACCCAAAAGTACCTCAAAACACCCACAAATACCCTCACACACCCAAAAGTACCTCAAAACACCCACAAATACCCTCACACACCCAAAAGTACCTCAAAACACCCACAAATACCCTCACACACCCAAAAGTACCTCAAAACACCCAAAAATACCCCCAGACAACCAAAAGTACAAGTACCTCAAAAACCAAAAAATACCCTCAAACAACCAAAAGTACCTCAAAACACCCACAAATACCCTCACACACCCAAAAGTACCTCAAAACACCCAAAAATACCCCTAGACACCCAAAAGTACCTCAAAACACCCAAAAATACCCCCAGACACCCAAAAGTACCTCAAAACACCCCAAAATACCCTCAAACACCTAAAAGTACCTCAAAACACCCAAAAATACCCTCAAACAACCAAAAGTACCTCAAAACACACACAAATACCCTCAAACAACCAAAAGTACATGTTCCTCAAAACACCCCAAAAAAACCTCAAACACCCAAAAATACCCCCAAACACCAAAAGTACCTCAAAACACCCAAAAATACCCCAAGACACCCAAAAGGTACCTCAAAACACCCACAAATATCCTCAAACAACTAAAAGTACAAGTACCTCAAAACACCCAAAAATACCCTCAGACAAACAAAAGTACCTCAAAGCACCCTCAAACAACCAAAAGTACATGTACCTCAAAGCACCCTCAAACAACCAAAAGTACATGTACCTCAAAACTCCCTAAAACAACCAAAAGTACCTCAAAACACCAACAAATACCCTCAAACACTTAAAAGTACATGTACCTCAAAACACCCAAAAATACCCCCAGACAACCAAAAGTACCTCAAAACACCCAAAAATACCCTCAGACACATAAATGTACCTCAAAACACCCACAAATACCCTCAGACAATCAAAAGTACCTTAAAACACTCAAAAATACCCTCAGACACCCAAACGTACCTCAAAACACCCAAAAATACCCTCAGACACATAAAAGTACCTCAAAACACCCACAAATACCCTCAGACAATCAAAAGTACCTCAAAACACTCAAAAATACCCTCAGACACCCAAAAGTACAAGTACCTCAAAACACCCACAAATACCCTCAGACAATCAAAAGTACAAGTACCTCAAAACACCCAAAAATACCCCCAGACACCCAAAAGTACCTCAAAACACCCAAAAATACCCTCAAACACTTAAAAGTACATGTACCTCAAAACACCCAAAAATACCCTCAGACAACCAAAAGTACCTCAAAACACCCAAAAATACCCTCAGACACCCAAAAGTACAAGTACCTCAAAACACCCACAAATACCCTCAAACAACCAAAAGTACCTCAAAACAACCAAAAATACCCTCAAACACATAAAAGTACCTCAAAACACCCACAAATACCCTCAGACAACCAAAAGTACATGTACCTCCAAACACCCAAAAAGAAACCTCAAACAACCAAAAGTACCTCAAAACACCCACAAATACCCTCAAACACCTAAAAGTACCTCAAAACACCCACAAATACCCCCAAACACCTAAAAGTACCTCAAACACCCAAAAATACCCTCAAACACCCAAAAGTACCTCAAAACACCCAAAAATACCCTCAAACAACCAAAAGTACCTCAAAACACCCAAAATACACCCAGAACATGCCTAAACTAGACTAGAGCACGTAGAAAGACTATAGAAATCGTTTTTCAAATTGTCAAGTATACATAACCTAAGGAGGGATGGGGTATATATAGTCTCAAATTGTTGGTGAGCCCACAGGAACAGGGAAATCAAATATTTTCTCAAAATTACACTTCCAAATTAATAAAAAAAAAAAAAAACATCCATTTGATTTAATTTCCTCACACAATCATGTGGAGCATTGTTTCTTTTTTAAAATCTGGCTGAAAATCAGTATATTGGGGCATTGTTTCATAAATTTAAACATACTGTATCAATAACAGTTTGAAAACCTCCTGTTGATTTTAGATTAGAAATACATGTATTAGTTACCTGTGATAACAATATAGAACAGGTTTTCTTATTTGTAAATTATTTCAGTATTGGGATGAAAATGTCATTTTTGTTATGTCGGACGATTAGTAAGTGGTTCAGGGCATGGTTTCTGATGTATTAACCATATTTGCAGGAAGAAGATAATTACCATGGAAACTATGTGAAGGAGGAGGGGGTCCCTACTGACCTAGTCCAGACCGTTTTTGTTGACCTTGTGACCCGACGACCTTCACAACCTCAAAACTCTCCTGGAAGGTCAGAAAGGGACGTTCCTGCAGGATATTCGCGATGGAAGGGCTGTATTGTCAAAAACTTCAAGAAATTCAAGAAGGTATTAAGAAAGGATGAACATTTACCAACCATATAAAAATTATATATATATATGTTAAAATTATATACTATTTTCACATTCAGTGGAAAAGAAAGGAGCTATTTTGTTCTGATTTATGTATGTTTCTCCTATTTCTTGAAAACTTTGCCTTGATAGAATTCTTCAAGTATTAATTACATCTTCATAAAGTTTTCGTCATGGAAGCATCTAGCACAACAAAGTACATTGTGTCCTCAAAAGGTCACTTTTGCCTTTACTTCAAGGTCAAAGGTCAAATCAGTTATTGATTTTGTCATGGAAGCATCTAACACAACAGATGTACATCGTGTCCTCAAAAAGTCATTACTTTGGCCTTTACTTCGAGGTCAAAGGTCAAATTAGTTATTGATTTTGTCATGGAAACACCTAACACAACATATATACATCGTGTCCTCAAAAGGTCACTACTTTGGCCTTAACTTTAAGGTCAAAGGTCAAATTGGTTATTGGTTGAGACGACACGCAATTATCATAAAATCATTGAAATATCCTTTGGTAGCAGACGGTAACTGTTTGTTTTTCATTGTAGGCTGGTGTTGCTGGCCTAGACAGACTTCCAAGTATCATTGGTGGCAGTGATCTGGTTCCACACGTAATATCTCAGCGCCGTGAACTTGACGAGTGGTTCAAGGAAGCTCAGCAGGTGGGTTTAACATAAGGGCCGCAAGCGGGAGCACATCTTCACTAACCAAGGCTTCTGATTACGTTACACTCCACAAACCCGTTCCAATCAAATCCTGTTTTGCATTCAGACTTGGTTTCGCAGTAAACACAAATTGCGGCACCCAGTACAGAGCTACATTGTCGACTATGTCATGTCATTTTACCTAAATACAGAGACGTACAATCTTTTCGGAAACATTCACAGTGTTTGATCAATTGGTAGAAGTCACTGATCACATATCTCATCAAAATGACACAAGCCTCCATGTGTCTGTAAACATCACCGATAAAGTACATCGGTAAAGCTCGTTTTGATTGGTCGAACATTTGATGCATAAAGGGATGTAATTTCGAATTGAGGGCTACAACTGAACTAAATCTGCCAAGGGTTTGTGAAGTGTAACATAATCAGAAGCCTTGGCTAGCGAAGATGGCGGGAACATGATACGACTGTCACTGGAACAGCTACCACAGGAAAATGTAGTGTAAAACCCCTAATATATGTTGAACATAATTGCTTCTTGTTGTAGTGAACCAAATCTTAGAGCAATTGAATGGAAAATAGAAAATTCTTGCATTTTCTACACAATATTTGGCAATAAAAGGGACGTAACTCTGGTAAGAATTATCACGTGATTCTATAACACAACCTTGTTTGAGCTATTGTGTCAAGTTTGTAGCAAGTTTCATAAGATTAAAAAATCCATTGTTAAATAAAGGCCAGAAAATAACGGCTAGAGAGTGCTAACAAGGAAGAGTTAATGGACGGTCAAGCGGACAGAGGGACGTACAGACAGCGAAGGGTACCATTATACGACCTGTCATTGACAGCTGTATAAAAAAGGCTTGTCAAGAAAAATGTCTGGGGTGGAATTTTCACAGCAGGGTTTACTTTGAGTTACTGAGAGCAATAGGTTTATGTTGTATCCATCTTTCCTTTTACTCTTCCTCAATTCATCTAGATCAGTCTTTCTATCCTGCACCCCACTGATCACAGGAACTTCATTCTATTCTTGGGAGTGTACTATATATGTACATAGGGCATGGGTCGACATGGGTGTTGTACTGAAATAGCCTAGACATTATCAGTAGTGGTGTGACGATTCACCGATGCATGGCTGTATTGGATCGCAGAGTGGTGCATCGATGCATCGTCTATCCTTGATTTATATCGAGATACTTGAAAATTTGTAGTTATCTCCCTTGACCAACGTTAGCATACTGTGTGTGTATTAACAACATGGCTGACAAGGCTGTTCCAGCAGGGTATAAAGCTGCTGTTGGAGTAAATTCAATTCCAAATTACCTAAATTCAAAAACGTTTTGCGGGAAACGGACAAAACTTATGTTTTGTTTTTTGGGTTTTTTTTGTAATAAATATAGACAAAGACTCCAATATTCCAGAAATACTACAAACAAAACATGACTACTGTGTGATGGAATACTATAGCTATCTGATAGGTCATCAGCTTCTCATATATCGTGATACGTATCGTATCGCTACCCACCTTGTGATACACAGCTCTAATAATCAAATTATGTACTCCATATGTTCTAGATATTTGGTGGCACATGATTTTGAAATATAAATACAATATATATATCGACTACATTCATCTGATACTCTTTTGTTGGGAACAAAAAGTATTAAATAATAGAAATATTAAGACTTAGTCTCAACAGACTAGTAAATATTACGCTACTTAAAAAAGCATTATTTGGGACGTCATCAAGTTGTCCTTTCAAAAATAAACTTTCCTTTGGAGTAGCAATAGCTGTGAGAGCGAGAGCGCTAGAGAAAGTTTGTCGTTAAGTTTTGTTTTTATTTTTTATATACCCAACTCGACATGGACACAAACTTTTTTCTCGCTATATATATACATTTATTCAATAGACATGCACAAGTACACATTTACTGATTTCTTTAGACTAGTGTTTAATTTGTTTCTGTTTTGATACAGGCGGAGAGTCAACAATCGGAGGCCAATAGACGTGCACAGGAACTCTTTGAGTAAGTAAAAAATTTTTTTAATTTTGTCGGGGTTTTGAAAAATATTCAGTATTACAGGGAATTTGGATTGTGTCTGTATTCGTGTATTTGTATACATACGAAATATTTAATAAATTTGTATATCATTTTAAATTGAAGGCTTAATTTTCTACTTCTTTTTTTCAGATGGGAACCTCGATCTCATTCTAGTAACCGATCTCGTTGATAAGATACTTGTCCAGTCATGTATCTGGTCAGAACTTAACCAGATACATTTGTGAACATCGTGATTTACTCACGCTGGTAGCTGATCAAATCATAGCCTAATGGATTAAAAGTCGCATACTACAACTTTCCATTGTGATACAAGCATTAAAAATATGTTTTCAGATGTGCTGTGATGGCTACCAGTGATATAAGGATACGCTTGGTTATTGATGTATAACAACTGGTCAACATTTGTGAATTAGCCCTGTTTGACAGAATAGAGTTACGAAATCAGATTTCTAGATTTTTTTAAGTGAATCACTTGTTTATCATCGATAATTAAATTTGCGTTTGATTTCATGAAGTTGTTTTTCCTCAGTTCATTGCATTATTGAACAAGCTAAAGATAAAATATCACTGAAAATATGATTATCAATTTATATAAAACTATATATGGTCTGCATTAATTTTTTTTTAAATAAATTGCAAACACTTTAATATATAGTTTCAAGTTATGTATATGAAGGGAGACAATCCAGTCGTTTTAAGAGACCTGGGGGCCCAGTTGTTCAAAAGGTGATTTAGCTAATCACAGTTTAACAAATTGAGTCAAATCTGCTCTGACGGCCACCTCCGTTAAGCGGCCAGTCTGTGGTCCACCCGATGGAAAACACTATACAATTAACCTTAAATAAGCGGTCACCTGTCTAACGCGGCCAACGGCCACAAAAACTCTGCTCTGAGTCGTTGTATCGTCGTGTATTAAGAGGCCATTTTGTCCGGAAGTAGACATCTGTGATGATCACATGACAAGATATTTTTATCAAATTCATCAAAACTTTTATCTTTGTTGGTTTTGATTTCAAAATACACTATACATGGTACATTGTTATCAATATCAGTAAGTGCATCATAATATCAATTTAATAATCTGCTGAAAAAGAATTGGGAAACAGGCCGTTTTTTGCCAACATGGTTTAAGCAGCCACTATCTGTCGGTCCCTTGAGTGGCCCCTTAATACAGGTTTGACTGTAATTCGAAAATCAAGATAAAATCATTTCTGATAAAAGTAACTAGACAAAATTTCCTGAGACAATAACACTGGTCAGTCTCTTCCTACCTGTCTGCTTCCAGGAATACTCACTCAGGATTTGATGTAAGGGAGAAATGAGATTTCCACTAATCATCTGGGTCCAGTTATTCAAAAGGTGATAAGGCTATTTCTGGTAGATCTAACTTGAGAAAACTTTATGAAATTCTGTAATTTATAATTCTCTTCCAATTGGCATAATTTAAAGTAAGGAAATATCTTAGGTTTTTCAACAAATGAGAAATGAAATTTCCACTTATTAAGTGATTAACTTAAAGCTAATCACCTTTTGAACAACTGGGCCCTGATCTAGCTACGACCTTGACCAAGTGGACCCTGGTCATATGTTGATGTTAAAATTGTCTTTCAAGCAAAAACACTGTAAAATTTTAGTCAGGTCATTAGCTTTCCTAATGGCATAAAGTATTTTCTTACTAAACAAATGAACAAGCTTTGAGCAGTGTCTTGGTGTTATGGTTTTTATAACAACATCGCTGAAAACTGGGCCATAAGAGGATGTGTTACCAAGAAAGGAGATTTAAAACAAAGCGAAAAAGACACAAGAAAGACCTGATCTTTACCCTAACCACAGTTATGTGGGCAGTGGGATCAAATTTGTTTTCTTAATAGAAGATAAAACTCCAGATTCTGTGGGGGTCATATCTTTTAGTGTAATTCTGCAACCAACCTGCAGAGGGGTACAGTGTGCCTTATTCATGGTGTCTAAAGTTCGCAAAACAAAAAATAACATCTGGGAAATGATTTCTGACCTTCACAAGGCTTCCACCTCCAGTTACCTCTTACAAGCACATCATGAAGACATATTTCCCTTCCTCTTGTTTGAAGACACCACTATTATTAAGTATTGTTAAAAAGTTCAAACACAACGAAGCCAAACAAGAGCTTCAAAGTGTATAACCTGGGACCTCTAATCAGACATTAGTTAAAAAACATCATAAACAGTCATCAGTAGCTACCGTATTACGCCCACTTCTGAGCCCAATTGTTCAAAAGGCTTATCACATTTTTAGCCCACCATCATCAGATGGTGGGCTATTCAAATCGCCCTGCGTCCGTGGTCCGTGGTCCGTAAGTCCGTCCCTCCGTCCGTCCGTAAACAATTCTTGTTATCGCTATTTCTCAGAAAGTACTGAAGCGTAGGTTCCCCTTGGTGCCTAGTTATGCATATTGCGTTTTGAGACCAATCGGAAAACAACATGGCCGACAGGCAGCCATCTTGGATTTTGACAATTGAAGTTTGTTATCGCTATTTCTGAGAAAGAACTGAAGGGATCTTTCTCAAATTTCATATGAAGGTTCCCCTTGGTGCCTAGTTATGCATATTGCGTTTTGAGACCAATCAGAAAACAACATGGCCGACAGGCAGCCATCTTGGATTTTGACAATTGAAGTTTGTTATCGCTATTTCTGAGAAAGTACTGAAGGGATCTTTCTCAAATTTCATATGAAGGTTCCCCTTGGTGCCTAGTTATGCATATTGCGTTTTGAGACCAATCAGAAAACAACATGGCCGACAGGCAGCCATCTTGGATTTTGACAATTGAAGTTTGTTATCGCTATTTCTGAGAAAGTACTGGAGGGAACTTACTCAAATTTCATTTGAAGGTTCCCCTAGGTGCCTAGTTATGCATATTTTGATTTGAGACCAATCTGAAAACAACATGGCCGACAGGCAGCCATCTTGGATTTTGACAATTGAAGTTTGTTATCTCTATTTCTCAAAGTATACTGAATGGATCTTTCTCAAATTTCATATGTAGGTTCCCCTTGGTCCCTTGTATTGCATTTTTGGACCAGTTTGTCCTGAAAACAACCTGGCAAACAAACAGCCATTATCGTTAAATCTCAAATTTCTTATATAGCTAGGATTCCCTTGTTTGAAAAGTACTGGAGGGATGTCTCAATTTGCACAGATTAGTAAAATGAAGGGAAAAGTAGAGAAAAGATCAATCTGACATGGAACCTATGAAGATCATTCAATGGTGGGCGCCAAGATCCCTCTGGGATCTCTTGTTTAACAACTTTTCAAATCCTGATATCATATATTCTGGTAGAACTAACTTGACAAAACTTTGAACTTTTAGTACCTACTGAAGCCATTAGATGTCTGATCGATTGCTATTACTTTTCGCAGTTGCCTTTAACTTTATACCTCTAAAAATCACTTGAACATTTTCATACTCATCATGCCTTTTAATACTTTGTAACATGTACTTATTGCTTTATTATTATTTTTCTACATACATCTTATAATTTAGGCTCTTTTACTGGTTACTTACACAAGGACTTAAACTTTACTATTATCTACCTAATTCTTGTGACAAATCTTTATTTAATTTAGACCAATCATCATGTTGATGCCTTGTTGCTCCCTTACTACTTGGTAACGTTATGACATCATCATGTTGTCCATTGTTAGTCACATGACCTCTATTGTTATTCAGCTTCAATATGTGTAACAGTCACACTAATAAATTGTGCCCCGATGACGGCCTGCCTAGCAGACTGAAACATGTCGGCAGGATCATTTTTAAACCTGGACTCCATACCTAGTTGCTGCTCTTCTTTCATACATGTACCTTGATTTATCTACTTTTTAAGAGCGCCCTACATACCATGTGGTATCCTCTTGAGACCTAGAAGCCGAACTTTGTCTTAAACTACACTTTGGGGATTTTCCCACTTTAATTAATGAAATTCTGTAATTCTCTTCCAACTGGCATAAGTTAAACTCACAGGTTTTACAACAAATGAGAAATGAAATTTTCACTAATCACGACATTAGTAATTGTTCCAACAATATTGATTTACAAAAACAACAGAAGACTTTCAACAAATTTTATTTTTTTCAGATCATATTTCCACCACAAAACCAGTTTTTCCATACTTTCGTCCTGTTTATAATTGAAGCAAAAGGAAAAATATGCATATTTCTAGTTTCTCAAAATTGAACATATTTTAAGATGAATTTTTAATTTCCAAGACATTAGTTATGTTTCTGTCTGAATTATTAACATGCACAGCACTAAGACCATGACCTATTTTTCAATGAATTCAACATAACATTGAGATCAGCATTGTCAATGACTGAACTTTGATATAAAATGTCTTGCTTTGACTTATTGCTGTCTACTAACCTCTCATTCAAACATTACTTTCTACAATATTTCAGACAAATAGTCATAACATACTCTTTCACACAATTTTTAGCTTTTTTCATTTTATCCACACAAAGCGGAAAAATAAATTATCACAATCAAAATTTGATGTTTACCACAAACTCGGCATCAAGCTAGCCAAGAGGTCATTTGGATACACCAAATTCAAGAAATGAAGCGTTGGCTAGTGAAGATACAAATTCAGTTTTTTATATACCTCGAAGAAATCAGTCTTCGCACTTGATAATATCATACAAAAACATTAATAACAAGATGATGAGGATCGCAAATAGTCAAAAATATCCATCACAAGTCCCTTTCTCAAACATCCTGTATCATCCTGAAAGACTGAGCACTTCAGAATATTTAATACTATACAAAAGCATTGACCATAAATTATGAAAATTATTTCCTGGGATCTGATCGGGATGCCATTGTCCGCCCATGACTACCTGACCGAACACGATGTGCAGAATGTTGGGATTTGCCATCATCGCGAGACCTGGCAGGAAGTTGTGAGGATTGATCTGGACTCCCTGACCGGACAAGATGTGTAGAGTGGAGGCTTTTACCCTCATCTCGGGCTCGTGTGGGGAGATGGGAATATGGATCTGGGGCTGAATGGTCTCCTCCGACAGTCTGAGCTTTCTTTCGTCTTTGACCACACATAGACTTCAGCATCTGGAGCACTGCCGTTGGTGCTACATTCATCTTCAGAAGGTCAAGGACAATTCTGTAACGAGTAACTTTTTTTTAGAGAACTACGTATACCCATTGATGACATACAATTTTCTTATATACATGTATACAAAGAGATATTCAAAGATGCACACTTAACCAAAACCACTTGTCTGATTATGACTACGTGTACTCTAGTAAAAACCTGACAAAAATTTCAATTAAATTTTTTTTTCCAAAAATCTCAATCCTCTAAATCCAGTGCACAACTAACAAAATGTCATTAGAGACTGTATCGCTCACCTAGATAATGCAGTGAATATGGTGACACCTATATTTTTTTCCTTAAGAAGAATTCTTTGCCTGAGAATGATTCAGACCAAATTCTTTCTTTCTAGAGAAGACGAATATTTTTTTTTTTAATTTGCTATATTTCTTCTACTAGTATTATATGAATAAACCCACAGGGGCTTGGCACGATTTTCCAAATGATGGTCCATATATATATGTATTATAGTGAAAATTGTGCCAAGCCCCTGTGAATAAACCTTAGAGCTATATTCCATTAAACTATCTACTTGACCCCAGGACTCCACAATAAATCAATTTTATACATGATTGGATTGCCTTATTACTTAGCTTCTTAGTACCTGGTATGTACATGTACACTTGTAATTTGTCAAATAAATTGTATAGGAGGTTCCCCTTAACCAAACCTGGAGTCCTGGGGTGGGATAGATGTTTTACTTGAAATTTAATAACACTTACAAAACCTGTGATGTTTCAGAAAGGACTGGAATTTAGAAAAAAAAAAGGATGATTTCTCATGAGATAATAAATAGGTTTGTGCTGTCATCACTGTGTCTACATACTTGAAGACCGCGGGATCTATAACGACGCCGGCTAGGTCTGCCAGTTCATACAACTCTTGTTCCTCTGGCGACAGGACATTCTTACTTAGCAGAGTAAAGTGCATCGTGCTTTGAGTTCTAAGCGACATGATCAGATATGTCTGTACTTTTCAGCCCTGAAACATATACAATTAACACACAGCATATATATTATCTCTGATGAAGATGACCCTTCTCCTTGTGTACTGTTAGCTACATATACAGATTCATTCTCGTCCACATAAGAATTATATTATAAAGGGGACATATTATATACAATATATGCAAATCTGCATATTATACATAAATTTAGAAAAACAAAAATAATTTTAAACTTATTAAAAATTTTCATCCATATCACATTTATTTATTTATGAAATATGACAAAAAGACAAAAATAACATTTACTTGTAGGTTTTAAAGTACAATAATTTTATGCAATATTTCTGGTATAGAAACGTCAAATTTCTAATAATTACCCAATGCTTTCAGTAAAACATATTATGTACCTTTTCTTTTTTTTGTTTAAATAGCATATTCCAACTGTTCATAATTATAATAGGCAAGTTTGTGTATTATATGCAACTTGGTGACATGGTTTTCATCCAAGCAACCTGCATGTGTATATTATAGCTGTAACCAGGCCTAGGCTTCTTAGCTGTGATAATCAACTGATAACGTAGGACGAAGGACGTATGATGGTCGCTGTTAGCTGCGATAAACCCAGCTCTGGACGATGGACAGACTGACCGATTGTTGTGCCGGAGAGCAGTGTAGGCAGGGTATGAACATTCCTTCTAAGGGCTACTATGCTCAGGTTGGGGAAGCTGCCAACTTGCATATAATATGCATACTCTCGTCTCGTATTATACACCAGTTAGGAGTATGGATTTGTTACTAAAAATAGCTAAAAATCACTTAAAACTGAATTTTTTGATAATACATATTATGTGATGGCCCATTTATTTATGACAAGGTAAACAAATCTTTTACTTAAAGCGTTGTCTCCTAAGTCAGAAACTTGGATGTTACTGAACAGGAAGTATTGCATCAATTTTTCTTACGTAAACATTATTTTCATTTTTGCTTATGTATGATGTTTCATGACTAAACTAGGCCTAATGCGACTTCGACGAAAATTTAAAAAGTTATGTTTCAAGCGATTTTTGGCTTGTTTTATTAACAAAGCTATCCCTCTGTAGGTAACATAATTCTAAATTTCACTATTTATATCCATAAATAATTCTAATATCCACATTTCGATTTATGGATATCCATAAATCAACTTTAATTATGGATATCCATAATTCATTTATGGATATTAAGATACGAACTATGGATATTTACAGACGATTTATGAATATCAATAATTCATCGCGTTTTTTAAATATCCGTAAATCATTTTTAAATATCCATGTAACCTTATGTGCGCAAGACAAACAGTATCCAAAACTAAGATTTAGACCAATTCAATGATTAAAGCATTTTTTTTCAAAATGAAATGAAAAATTGTTAAACTGGAAAGTGTCAATTCACCGCAGTTTCAGCTTCCAATAATGACCGCTCCCTATGTACGGAGGTAATGTAAACAAGGCGCCGAGAGCGACTGGGTGTCTGCAGATTTTGTTTTCAAAACGAAGTTAATCCGAAGTGAAACATTTAAAACGGCTAAAGTACGACGAAAGTCTGGTATTAGTTACCATATAAACAAAAAAAGCACAGTCTTCTGTAACTTGGAGGAAAAACGAGAACAAAAATCGCCAGGTGTGCGATATTTCCATACTGTGCGAAAATACCTTTGCTAGACTTGGGCTACTAACAAAAAATTGGACAAAGTCAGCAAGTCCTAAATGATTCTGTATTACAGTCACCAACATACCATGTGATATGATATGGCAGATCAGTACTCTTATTACAGTACCCACGCACCAAATCTCTGACACAACTTACATCAACACTCACCAAATTCACCATTTTCGAATGCATCATATGCCGCTTAAGGAAATAAAATAATATTATTCAAATGAGATTTTTTTCTTAACTTGAACAGTTAGATAGGCCAAGTAAAAACTTTATATGCGTTCTTAAATATTTAATCTACATTCCATCAGAAATATTCAATTTGACGCTAAGTTCATGAAGGTGTGATTTTTTTATTAATATTATAAGCGGCTTAAAGGGAAAGGCTATCATCAGGAAACCAAACTTAAATCTGACGGTATATACATGATTTAATAAAACTTCTCCCTTCTATACTAAGGAAATGTGACATATTTCAATCTCGTTAGTGTTCTTGCATGTCATCAAATATTTTTGATAAATAAAACCGTTGGGAGAAAACAATTTAATGGTAAATGTTTTTTGATATATCTAATTGTATGTCCATATTAATGTAGCCTGGAACCCAAGGAGTTTAACTTGTCTGTATGCTATCTCGTCAGGGAATATGGTGTCCACTCCCGCGATCCAATATATATATTTATCCTGCAACTGCCACCGCATTGTCGGAATACACCCACCGTATATATTTTTGCTGTATACGGCAGTGACGGAAAACAGCTGTATTTTGGAATCATAGCACGTGCGTCAGTTCGACTGACCTACTTCAAAGTGAAACTACGTTTAAAAGGCGAACATATTTCTGTCATTTTTGACACCGTTCCACTTCAAAATGATTATTTCTGATGATTATTTTTATGTCTGTTGCAGGATAAATGGAATACATGGTCAGTGTCTTAAGATATAAGCTGTATTTTTGGCTCGGGACAGAAAGACAAAAGTGGCTCGCCAAGGCTCGCCACTTTTGTCTTTCTTTACCCTCGCCAAAATACAGCTTATATTTTAAGACACTGACCATGTATTCTCTATATCTTTTTTTTTTGTGTGATTTGTCCCTGGCTAGTCGGATGAGCTCCATTTTTTTTATATATATATATTTTGGTCACTTGTAAGGTCTTACTTAATGTGAAGCATGACACTTTGTTATATATAGTAGGCCAACATAAATTTGATATTGCTGTATCATAAAAAAATCAATATCATGAAATATAATCTCGGAATGCTTAAAGTTTCGTTTCGTTTAGTTTGGTTTATTTTGTTTAACGTTTTATTAACAGCTAAGGTCATTTAAGGACGGCCTCCTGTGCGTTCGACATGCATGCGTGTGATGAGTGCGCATGCGTGTTTTGGGAGGCTGCGGTATATTTATGTTCAGTCTCCTTGTGATAGGCCGGAACTTTTGCCGATTTATAGTGCTACCTCGTTGAAGCATACTGCCGAAGACACCCAGCAGCACACCCCACCCGTGCTCCAACAATATTAAAGGTTTACACGACAGGAAACTTTTGACAGGCTGTCATCTCGCAATATCCACCAATGTAATCAGGTGGAATAAGACTTCATATACGTATAGGAGTAACCCCACCCATACTGACAACGGGTGAACCAGTCGTCCCACTCCTAATTTGCTGAGCGCTAAGCATGAGCAGCAACTACCATTTTTAGTGAGTATATATAATTATTATATTATGTCAATTAGTTTATATCAAAAACGACTGGTGTTGTTAAGTCAGTGATATGTTGAAAAAAAAAATTTGTATAAAAATGTGAGAATTAAAAAGTTAACGCAAAGTTTAGCCGGCGACATTGATCAGAATGACATCGATCACAGGTAACCGTGTCGTCTGTATCAATACACATACTATATAATTGTATATATATAAGTCTACACGGGCGAGCCATACACGTTCCTATATATGCCAGGTTTACATAAACATCTTCTTAGTGTGTAATGAAAAAAACTAAAGAATTCAGTGCGCTTATATTTTTTTATGAAACAGATTATAATATAATTGATTATCAATAAATGTCGTGCGATTTTTTATTTTTTTATTTTTTTTTTTTTTTTTTTTTGTGAGTGTGTGAAAAATTAATTATGAAAAGCTCAAATTAGACATTTTATATGTCTTTACCTGACATAAATAGCCGGTTTTATCAAGAAATATATCAATACAACACTATTCTGACCGTTTGAATAAAATCATGTCTCGTTTAAGACTATAAATCCTGATGTTTCTCAAGGTTCCGTTCTTGGTATACTTTTCTTCTTATTATACATAAATAATATTTCCTGTTAATTTCTTCTCTGTCTACGCTTTCCACAGATGATACTTCTCTTTCCTTTCCGTCCAACGACTTAAATATTATTGAAGCTGAGGTAAGAAGTGATCTAAGACAACTTTAATTTTGGTAAAAAATAAAATGGCTGATGTTCTTTAACCCTACCAAAACCGAGGCCCTAGTTAGACAATCGGAACCCCTCGTCATTTTCTCCGAAACTAGACCTTCGCAGACGGAGGCGAGGTGTTCCGATTGCCAAGTTAGAGTCAAGTAGACAACTTCTTTTGTTCTGTCTTTCACATTTGAAAATACACCCATTGAAATCACTAACCAGCATAAACACTTATCCTTACCAATTATTGTAGATGGAACATCAAGAGGGTGTTTTGAAATCATATGTGCAAAATTAAGTTTTACGCACAAAAAATCATAATGAAAATGTTTAGAGTAATAAATGTTTGTTGAAATTGTTGCGTATAAGTATCTCACTGGAAGAGATTGATAAATGTTGTGTATTATTTCGTGTCGAATGCTGACTCGCCTTTTTCAGGGTAAGATCAGTATGATGACAATTTGAAGAATTAACATATGAATCGTGTGTGAAGTAACTCGTTGGTGATATTATTGCTTACAAGTCAAGATGCAAACAACGTTTTTGTCTGCAGACTTTAAGATGCTATAATTACTACATATTTTTGCAAATTGCTGAGTTGATATTGAAAGGGAAAAATTCTAACTATTGTCTACAGGCCTATAGGTATCTAGATCAAATGAATACTATATGTTTACTGTGCACAGATATACAAACGTGTATCAGTTACTGATTTGTTTCTATATGTGTTGATTGTTCTACACTTTTATTCATTTGTATTTCATAATGCTGAAATGACATACGATATCATGTCATAGTCAAGATAAGTTCATGATATATATAATTCCTATAACTCTTGGGTATCTTATGAACGTTTGTTATCGTCAGACAATTCATCAGTGCAATTGCTGGTTCTTCTGATATATAAACTTATTCACTTGCTAAGCCATAGGTACTTATTTTGTCTTTTGTGTTTATTAAGCTATCTTTTGCCCACAAGTACATTGTATATCATTTAATTATTTGTTTTTCTTATTATTTTTTCTGTTTAAATTTGTTTATTATTGTCTCTTTTTTACACTCATTTATCTATTTTTTTTTTTACTTTGAATTACAGTGTTCTTCATTTATTAGTAGCAATTAAGTTTCTGAATTCCTCTAGAGGACATGTCTTACTCTTTTTAAGTATATATAAACTTGGTTCTATTTATACCTATTTATTTAAAAAAAATAATATCCAAAGTTGTTTGTTTAAGTTTATCTTGAAGGCGAACACGTTTCTAGGGTCTAGTCTTTTTTGTTGAGGAAGCTGTTTACCCGATGTTACCATCAGTCTATAGCTCCTCGGTGCTTCAGGATTGATGTGAGAAATATCAAATGTTTAGTTTAAACATTATTTTATTCAACCAGACACAATAACATTACATATACAGAAAATAGCAAATGGGATGGGAAAACAAGCTTAAAGCTTATATCAATTCCTTTCCCAATCACACAGAAAAGCAAATACATCTTCGGAACTAGGACACCTTAATTTTGATAACTAAGAACAAAATAATATTTTACATAGTTATAAAAATATACATGTGGTGAATATAATTGACAGACATGATTTTTGACGCCATTGTATTGTTAGACTATAGATAAATGAGTTACCTTTAAGTACGAAGTACAAATGTAACATTTTACATAATTTTGTGAAAGTACATGTGTTGAATAGAATTGATTATAGATGATTCATGACACCATTATATTGTATGACCGTTGATATATAAATTTACCCTACAGTACGAAGTACAAATATGTATACGATACCATACAAAACATAAATATTAACTAAAGCGTTTACTTAGATGAATACATTTTTGTACTGCTAAAAATATTTCCTCATTTTTCTGCTTTGTATAAACATCATTACCCCATAAAAGTGTTGTTTTTTTTTAAGAATAATATCTAACTGTAATAAAGTATTTTGTCTGATCGTGGTGTATTTTTCACAAGAGAGTAAATAATGATGAGTACTCTCAACTGATCCACAGGTACATAATGGACTATCTTCCAGATTTCTAATGTACAAATGTTGATTTAGATTACTACATTTTAGTCTTAAATGTGTATGTAAAATTTGAAGATGTCTACTTCCAATGTTAAAGTATTTAGGAATGATTACTTTGTCTTTTTGTAAAAAAAAGCTTTAATTATATTGGCCGAGGGATTTTCGCGAATATCTAAAGGTAATAGATTCCATAAATGTACTGACGAGGATAAAAAAGAGTCTTTATAATACTGAGTTCTACAATTAATTGAAAGTAAATTATTTGAATTTCTGGTATTATGTCTGTGGCTTTCTGACACCCGGCATGGGACTAATTCAGATAGATATGATGGAGTTTTTTTATGATACATTTTGTGAAACTGTAAAATTTTATGATTTTCCCGTCTTTTAGATAGCTTTTCCCACCCAACATCTTTATATAATAAACTTACACTTGATAATTTTGTAGCACCCGTAACTATTCTCGCAGCTTCTATCTGTATGTTTTCTAAGTTTTGACTTAAATAATTTGGTAAATTATACCAGACAAAATCAGAATACTCCAATATAGGTCTTATAAAAGAGAGATAAATTGTTTCAAGAGAATTTCTATCGAGGATGTTTTTTAAATTTCTTAATACAGCCAGCCTTGGTGAAACTTTCTTCAATATATAATCAATATGGTTATTCCATGTACCATCATCAGACAACAATACTCCTAAATGTTTGTGGGATTTTACACTAGTTACATTTATATTATTCATAGTTATAGGGTCATAAGTTCTTTGTGAAGTTTTTTTGCTGAATAATAACGATTCTGTTTTGTCTGGATTGAATTTTACTAACCACTTGTTCGCCACAGTTCATATCATTTACTATATCGTTTATATATACCAGGAAGAAAAGAGGACCTTAAATTGAGCCTTGAGGTACGCCTGCAGTAATATTTTGAGTTTCAGAAGAAATTCCATTAAGTACAACTCTTTGACATCTGTCAGATAAATAGTTTTTACACCAAGACAATAGTTTTCCAGAGATACCCGATTTTTGTAGTTTGTGTATAAGACCCCTATGCCAAACTCCATCGAAAGCTATACTAATATCACAAAATACAGCTATAATTTCTTTACCCGCATCTAAAGCCCTCCCGATATCATCTGTAATACTTAATAACTGGTTACCTGAGGAATCCCCTGGTGTAAATCCTGACTGACATTTTGTAAAAAAAAATTGTATCTCTATAGAAATTATAAATATGTTTAAAAATACACCTTTCCATTAGTTTACCTACGATACTTATCAAAGATATAGGTCTGTAATTTGATACAATACATTTATTGCCTTTCTTAAAGACTGGCGTGATATTTGCTTCTTTCCATATAAAGGACATATACCACAGTCGATAGATTTATTAAAAAACCTGGAAAGAATTGAAATTATTGAATTAGTTTTTGCTTCTTTAATGATTTTAGGACTGATACTATCAGGACCTGATGCTTTAGAAGTATCTAACATACACATTGCATCTTTAACATCTTGTTCAGATATGAAAATGTTTTCCAGTTTATATTCTGGAGTAACTATATTACGCGGAAGTGTTACATGGGAGTCATCAATTGTAGACTAGCTTGTAAAGTAATAATTAAAAATATCTGCCTTTTGTTTATCGTCCTCATAATTTATATCGTTGTGTAATAATGTCGGTATACGAGATTGTTTTGTTGAAAACTTTGTAAAAGTATTAATTAATTTCCACCAGTCTCGTGTCGAAGTAGACATATTTTTTATTTTACCCGTTAACTTTAAAACATATTCACTTTTTGCTTTCCTTATAGCATCTATACATTTATTTCTTGCATGTTTAAATTGCTGCCAATGATATGGAGTTTGTGTGTTTTTAGCTTTCCGATGTAATCTTTTTCGAACCCTTATTAGTTTTCTTACTTCACTATGTATCCATGGTGGCTCACTATGTCTTATAAAATCGGTTTTATTAGGAATACATTTTTTTGCTATTTCTAAAATTTTTGAATTAAAAAAGATAGCGAATTTATTAACGGTTAAATTTTCAAGTGGGCTACTCCAGTCAATATCATTCAAGCTATCACAAAACCTTTCATAATCACCATTTTTATATAACCAAATATGTCTTTCAATGTTAATATTCAAAGTATTACGGCCAATATCTAAATATGTGTAGATGGGACAGTGGTATCTAGTATCAGCTGGCAAAAACGATTCGCCGACAACAACTTTCTTAATAACATTTAAATCATTTGTCAAAAGTATATCTAGAAGAGACGATGAGTCTACAGTAAAATGAGTAGGCTCATCAACAAGTTGGATAAGATTATATCTATACATTAAATCAATAATTCGACAAGGGTTAACGGCTAACTGGTTTTCATTAAAATCACCTGTAATTAAAATGCTATCAGATTTACAATTTGTTACCAAATCAATAGAGTGGTCAATTAAATTCCAAGTTTCATTTCCAGAGTTTGGTGGTCTATAAAAAGTTCCCAACATGATAATCCTATTATTGATATGCAATTCAACCCAAATACATTCAAGATTATTTACTTCAAATTCCGGGCGTCGACACGCAGTAGTATCTTTATTGACATACACAGCAATACCTCCACCAATTCTATCTGACCGTGATTTTACAAATGGATCATGAAACTTAGAATTCAAAAGTTCACTTGCATTTTCTGTATTCGGTGTTAACCAGGTTTCAGTAAATGATAAAATGTCATACTGGTGTAATTCACTAAAAATTAAATTAGTTTTTGGTAATAAACTCTGAACGTTGTAATGTACTAATGATAAATAATATTGGTTAAGAATAGTTAAATCAGAACATAGGGAGGAATTTTCAGGACCTGAGTTACTTTCAATATCTCCACAGCGAAGAAGCAAATTTATGAGACTAAAAAGATGTGCAATATACATTATAGGTGAACAGCTTTCAATAACGTATATGAAGTAATAGTACCATTCGCAACGTAATAGTAGGTAAAAAAGGCCTGACGGTAATATACAGTACACGGTATACTTCATGATTACAATTGCAGGTACAGTATCAAAATGATCCTCAAATACATGTATCTTATCATTACGTTTTTGGAAAGCTTGTCGTGTACAAGCATATAAAGAATCAATATGATTGGTAGAGCATTGATTTTGTACATTTGGTTTGGTTTGGTTTATTTTGTTTAACGTCCTATTAACAGCTAAGGTCATTTAAGGACGGCATCCTGTGCGTGCGACATGTATGCGTGTGGTGATTGCGTATGTTAGTTTTGGGAGGCTGCGGTATGTTCGTGTTAAGTCTCCTTGTGATAGGCCGGATCTTTTGCCGATTTAGAGTGCTACCTTACTGAAGCATACTGCCGAAGACACCCAGCAGCACACCCCACCCGGTCACATTATACTGACAACGGGCGAACCAGTCGTCCCACTCCTAATTTGCTGAGCGCCAAGCAGGAGTAGCAACTACCATTTTTAAAGACTCTGGTATGTCCCGACCAGGGGACAGAACCCAAAACCTTCCTCACAGCGGCAAACGCTCAACTAAATGCCAAAAGTGAGGCATTGTCAAGGGAGACATTAGGAAGAAGAAAGTTGTTTAGAAAGAAGAGAAAAGATAAGATCCCAAGTTTAGTCGTCTCTTACGATCATGCAATGGGTGCAGCAGGTACAATTCTTACGCCCTACCTGCAGGAACGATTTTGTACATACCAAATAAATTGGTCGCTAAGACGCAGAGTACATCTAATTGTTTACTGTAAGGTAAACGACTTGACCTCGCATGATACAAACCAGTACGAACACGGTGGGAAAAATAATCAACGGGCATTATGTTATCTCATACACATACAGTAGTAGGGATACTCCCGTGTCCAAAAATAACCAGTTTGAAAAATGCGAGGTTTAAGTGATATAAAATGGTGCATTTTATTAACACGGTAAGATGTATTTACTAGTACGAGTAATATGTAAATACGCAAGAAATAAGTTTCATTATTCACCACAATAGAGAAACATGAGTTGTAAAAAAATGATAAAAAAGAAACCGAAAAAAGAAAATTTCCTTGAGTAACCATAGGGTTTTGAGGGAAATTTAGTTTGGCCTGCTTTCTACACATCGTACATCCATGTGTATATATTAACAATCAAATATATAAATGTATGTATTAACATTGGTAGATTACTTAGACTTAAACATACATATTACTACATATACAACAACACCCGCGTGTACCTTTACATACAAAATACTTTCGATGCCTGGGAAGCCCGAGGTCCTCTCAGGCTTTCCCATACAAAATAATAATAGTAATAAAAAAGAGCAATAACCTGGCTGCTGTTTCTGAAACCTACATTTGTACTGCTTAAAAGTAAACGTACATATTACCACATATACAACAGTTATATATAAACCCAAATACTTTGTATACAAACTAGTACAAGTATACTCACTTGCACACATGTGCACGAATGTGACATGCGCATACAGAAGGTCATGTCTACCGCACACAGGCTATATAGTATAGCCATGCAACTTCTTATTTCACACTGAGAGTGAACCAAGCACACACATTAGTTACAGTTATATATGCATAAAAAATGTGGTAGTTCATATAAATATGACAGAAAACGTCTTTCTTTGGGTGAATATTCAATCACTTCAAGAATAAAGAGAACTTAATTATTACTTTATGCTACATACAAGAATTCTAAAACGAAGACTTACACGTGTCAAAGTATACAAGTTTCACGCGTTTCCTATCCTTCAAATGTTTGAAGGGAAGATTTCATATTAGGTTTGGGGAGCGTGTTTTTCCATTTTTCTTATAAAACTGCATTGTTAATTTTTGCAACCATGATTCAAATGTTTAAGTTTATAATGATATCTAATTATGAATATAGATAGAATAAGAATAAGATGTTTGAATTGTCGGGGCTTGTCTAGTGATACATGTATCATCAAGAGGCGGGACTTCTTCCATCGCTGTCGATCCAAGTATGACATTTCTATTCTAACATACACATATTATTTACATTTGCTCCGCATTTCCCCATCGACACAATGCTAAGAGGCAGTTGCCACCATACGCCTATAACACCCAGTGCCACAGGCTATAACACCCAGTGGGTCATGTGACATTAAAAAAGGCGGGATTTTTTGTGTTGGTTTAGTTTTTTTCAATGTTATATAAGTATTGAACAGTGGTTTTAATGTTGCTATAGTCGATATGGCAGCAAGATGTATGGTGGGCAAATGTAGCATGGACACCCTAATGGGTTCCCATGCCTTTTGCACAGCATACATCATGCTGCCATATCGACAATTACAACATTGAAACCAGTGTTCATTGCTTAAGTGATTCAAGTACTGAAAACGTATGAAGAAATGAATGGAGAGGAAAAGTATTTTTTGCCTCTTTCTCCTCTCAAAGCAGGGGTATAGCAATTATTTTTAAAAACTGCTTTGAATATAAAATAATATATATTGTCCAAGACCTAAATGGAAACTATTTGTTATTTAATATTATAAAACAAGATATAAAACTCACCCTTTGTGGCATATATTGCACTAATGATGACAGTCCAGAATTTTTTACTTGCGCACAAAGGAAAATTGAATTCCTTGGAAATGATACTGTAATAATTGCAGGCGATCGGAACGTCCCCCTAGAATATGAAATTGATACAACTAATTATATGAATCGTAATAATACAAAAGCCAGTAGGGAATTTCATAATATCATGCAAAACATAGATTCAATGGATCTTAGGCGAGAGTTAAATGAAAAGTCAAGGAAATATACATGGTTTGGCCCTTATGGGAAAAAATGTCTGTTAGAATTTTTTCTGATCTCATCAATTGCAATTGCAAAATTATATTCAAAATGCTAATATGGACATAGCATATGAATCTGATCACTCACATGTCTATATTGAATTTGAAGTTAACAAAACAGAACGTGGATGTGGTACTTGGAAGTTTAATAATAATTTATTGGGGAATCTAGAATATATAAACATAATTAAAAATGCTATAGGCGAAGTGATTCCTCAGTTTGTTTGTTTGTTTGAGTTTAACGGCCCATCGATAACTATGATCATTTAGGGCCAGTCGGTTTAGCTATTTCTAAGATGGAGCGGTCACTTCATTAAATAAAGGTGGACAGATAAAACAGAGATTTGTTTATTTAAAAAGATGATCAACAAGCAAAATGCATTTAAGGTATCCAGGAATAAAACTAAGATTCAGAAAAAATTCATGTTAAAAGTGATAATGAATGATGAGAATTCAAACTATGATGAATGGTTTGGAACGATAAGAACGGATGAGGTATTGTTGAATGATCATGATAAATTTAGAGTTACATTTTGTAAAACAAATCCATCTCTTTCAGATATTCAAAGATACGATCTACGCTTACAATATCAAAGAGTGTTTTCATGTCGGGAACATCGAAATGTTTATCCCGGACATGTTTAAAGTCTGCGCAATTAATTAAAAAAATGCTCCACAGTGAAAGGGGAGTCGCATGCGTGGCATATAGGCGGATCTCCCCTTTTCAGTAGATGCACTTGTGTGATGTAGGTATGCCCAGTTCGGAGGCGAGAGAGGACAACTTCCTCTCTGCGATCTCTCCGACTGGGCAGACTTGGCTTAAGTTTTGGTTGCAGTTTAAAAAGTTTATTTGTTGTCTCTGTGCACCATCGTTGTTGCAGTTGGTGTCGAATGGCTGACTGAATGATTGGCTTTATATCTGAATACGGAAGCTTGATGTTTGTTTGGTCTAGGTTTAATGCCATTTTGGTGAGTAGTGCAGCAGGCTGCTGTAACCCTCTCACCATATTTTGAGCCATCAGTGTAGTTCTGTGCATGAGTAGGGAAACCCGCAATGCACTCCCGAAAGGAGGATTTGTGTTCTGCGGGTAATGCACTGGCCTTTGCCCGCTCATGTAGCGTGAAATTAATGTCAGGTGTTTTAACAAGCCATGGTGGTATATCCGGTACTGAATACGTGGCTATGTTGTCTAAAGATATGTTTAATTCTTCTAGAAAATTTGATATTCGGATGCCAAAGGTTGGTACGAGTTTTTGGTTTTGAGTGAAGATGTTTCGATACTGTGGATTCCTCAGTATAGGACAGATGATAGCAATGCTATAGTGAATGCAGTATATAGCATAGATGATACATTGCTATTGAAAACTCTGAAATTAATTATAAGAGGGGAAACTATCAGTTACCCAGCTTTTAAGAAAACAAAGAAGCAGATGAAGTAAGATATTTGTATAATATACATCTGCATATTGTTTAGAGGAACAGGAATGTATCTCCAACAATTCCGACTAAGCTTTTTTTTTTTATAGAATATGTACTTTACATCAATGGAAATTGTGTAATTATTTTTAATCTCATAGTATTTTAACAGAATGAGACCATTTCAATTGATATGATGTACACATTCTATAAGAAAATCTCACTGGAGGTTGTGATTTATTAAAATCTAAAAATGGATAAATTTGAGATACATGCCTGTACTTCAAAGCACTCCAAATAATGTTGATAGTGTAAATCATGGTATACCAGATATTGAAGGACAACATAAAACACTGAGGTATAAGAAAATACAAGGTATTATAACAAGAGCAAAAGCAAGATGGTGGAGGTGGAGAGAGAAAACAGTACGAAGTACTTTTGTTACCTTAAAAAAGACAATATACTGAAAAGATAATTACTAAACTAATTTCATCTTAAGGAAATGAGATTTATGACATTCATGATATACTAAAAGAAAAATTTTGGTATAGTAAAAAAGGCACTGGTGTTACAGAAATACACCAATCAACAATCAATGAAAATAATCCGTATTTAAGTAAAATGACTCTAGAAAAGCAATTCAATGAATAGACCACTCACGGTAGAGGAATGTCTGAAGACTTTTGAAAAGATACGAGCAATGGGAAATCCCAGGCCTTGATGGCTTTACAACTGTTTTACAAATTTGTGTGGTCTGACATCCCAGTGGACACAAAACGTTCGGAGAACGTCCGGAAAACGTCCTATTCAGGTCACAACGTCCGGGACTTTCCTACAACGTTGTGAGAACGTTTTATGTCAAACGTTAGTGCAACGTTAGCTTTTGACGTTGTGACAACGTTGTAACAAGGTTTTAATGCAAACTTTGTGTATTTGTTGTTAATTTTAAACGGCTTGCAAGTTTACATAAATGCCAAAGACATACCGAACGAAAACATCAAATTTAATGATAAAGATAAATTTAATTATCTAATTTGCTCGAAATTTTATTTGTCAATAATGAATATGTTTAGATTAGTTTAAAAGCAACCTACGTCGCCTATAATGTGCCCTAATTATATAATATCGATTATTGATCCTTTCCTGATCCAATTTTGCTGTAAGACCTCCTTTAATACAGATAAATGTGATCAAACGAACTTACAAGGTTACGATAACAAATCGGTGTTACCTCCCTTTATGTTGCAATATATATCCGCCAGGGGGCAATGCAAACATTCGCATTCATTTCAAAAACATTTTTTTTAAACGACTTTAATTTCAGTTTTAACTGCATGAAAATATCATGTTTTGTTTGAAACTGTTGCAATTAGAAAGAAATAGATAGAGAGAAGAAAAAAGAGTATTGATATTTGCGCGGTAATTTTAACTTCCGGTTCTTTGTTCTGCAAACACACGTGGGCCGTACACACACACATTTCAATCGGACTGTTGACTTGCTATACTGGAGTATGTATTTGCTTTCAAAATAACATATGGAATCAGTTTTCTTCCCGAATACAGATCAGTAATTCAAGGTAAGTTCTGTATGATTCGTATTTTGTTAATTACACTGCGTTTGATTTTGACTTGTGTTTATTTACAAACAGATCGGGCATGCTATGATTTATCTTCACGTACGTACGTACAACGGATGTACGTTTTTGGTATCACCGGGCATAAGTTTAGTTTCACGCATATTTGTTAACCGAGCACGTTATGATATATTGCCGAAAAGTTTACGGTATATCAATAATAATTGTTTGGTTGTTTTTCTATTTACAGATTAAATGGTGATAACTGGATGCACCGAGGTAATTGGAGACATCAGAGATATGAGTGATGGGAAGAGTGCAAGCACATGGACACATGGAAATAAAGACATTAAAATAATGTTTAAAAAAAACTTGAGTTTTTGTTGTACATAATAGGTAACAATAGTAGAAAAGAAAATAATACGACGTTGTGGCAACGTCTATACAACGTAAATAAAACGTTGCCACATCGTAACTCAGTAACGTTGTGGGAACGTTGTATGAAAACGTTCCCCAAACTTTCATTTGCAACATTACTACAACCTAAATGCAACGTTGCATCCTGACGTAACTGCAACGTTCTCCAGACGTTGTGTGCCCACTGGGATAAATACATTCTATATTTAATTTATCAACCAAACTTTTCAGGATCAATCAGTGTCAATAGGCCAACACCAAGGAATAATAAAATGTATAACTAAATCGGGGAAATCAAAATGATATCTTAAAAATTGGAGACCCACTTTAATGAATATAATCAGTGAAAGCCAGTCCGGTTTTGTCAAAGGTCGTTATATCGGAGAATGTTCGAGGATTATTAATGATGTTATATTAATGATATGTTTAATTGTTTCAAGACTTTGTACTCCAACATATCAACAACTGTTGAAAATAATGGATATCTTTCTACTTTTTTATGTTACCCTAGGTGTACAACAGGGAGACCCTTTGTCTCCCTATCTATTTATTATCTGTCTCTAACTTCTTTCAGCAGCTATGAAGTTTGATCCTGATATTAAAGGTTTTATCCAAAATAATTCGGAATATATATCAAGTCAATTCGCGAATACTTTCTTTCTATTTTTATATGTTACCCTAGGTGTACAACAGGGAGACCCTTTGTCTCCCTATCTATTTATTATCTGTCTGTAACCCAGTATTATATGTGTACATGTCTATGTATGTAAATCTGTATATGGTCAGGGTTATATAATCACGTGATCTTGACATCCGTGCTGTGTGTTTGACATATATGTTGACATTGACCTGGACTCGGGACATATGCAATGCGACAAGTACGACACTGACCGGTACTCGCACTGCACGCTCCAATTTCCCGCCGGACATAACACTCTAACATCCGGTCTGCTGACCGCACCATCATTATGTGTTTGGCTCACGAGGGCAACACATCGTAGTAATCATAGTATTAGCCTTAGCTGCAAAGCTGTTGAAGGATCGGGGTGCCGGACAGTCTGGTTTCTTGTCTAAAGGAACCAAATGAAAGGAATAAAAAGAATCGTTCTCCGCTTGATGTTTGAAAAGAGTCTTCTGTTACATGTCTTTAAAGGGTTTTAGACACAAAAAGGTTAAAGTTGTCTATAGGTTGGTTTTATGAAAACCAGTCATATTACCCTCACACTCCTGGGTTTGTGTATATACACGCTGAGATACAGGGCACAGCAATGGCCCATCTGGACAACTGACCTATATGCAAAATTTCATTCTGATAACGAGGTCGGTCAGCCTCCTACGTCACAGGTTCACTGCTGCCGATATGATAGTATAACTAACGTTAATAACACCAAATGTGTGTCGCATTAAATCACTATTTACACACTATCTACCAAAGGTTTTGTGATATGGGAGTACTTTACATTAATATATTGGGTTACAACAGTGAATTGGTTACATGTACTCCAGTGATGATCCCGTTATTCATTAAACAACTGTATTAAATTCAACTTTATTCCATAAGTTTTACAACTCATTGGATAAAATAGTATATAACATTAATGGACAAAGGCATCCACGCTTACATGATTTATAATTCAATAAGCTAATTAGTCAGATTTGTTACAGGGAAACAGAGAAATAATCTTTAAAAATGAATATATTCTTATTAAAGTCTTATAAAAAATCTTTCCTTTAGTTTATTTGCTAGTGATAAATATTTTCCTAAATTGTTAAGTTCTTTTATATTTTCTACTTTGAGTAACTGAATACGTTTAAAGATACTATAGTATTTAAAATGATATGTTTTAATCAATCAATACGAATGTCTGCGTAACATTTTCACCACATCAAATACATTTCCTTCATAACCTTCATAAATATTCTTTAAGGAAATTGTCAAAAAAGGACGTTGTTTGAGTACATTACTATAAAATTGAACAGAACAGTAACTGATTTCTTGAAACAAAAGACTGACAGTTCAAAGTTACTGATTTAAATAAAGAATCCAAGGATCTTTAGTTTCCAACATGTCATCACATCATGCTTTGAGTAAAAAATTATCTGGATGCTTTAATTTCAACCAATATTTAAAAATTCTTGATCTAATGTGTACAAAGGAAATCCTCAAAGTTCAATGTACACAAAATACATGTATCGTCTCAGATAAAAATCAAACTACTGCATTTTTATCAAATCTTTATCTTGCAAAATTAAGAAATGGATATTTTTATGTTAATATTTCGTCAGAAAAGGGAAAAACATGTTCTTAAAAGTGTACAAAATCTTATCAAATTATGCCAAAAATAAAATGGTTAACAAGGCTAGGAAAATTAATCACCGTAAAAAGATTGCACAAGTGAGGTCATTTTGTCATCTCACTGTATAGTAGACCAGAGATGTATATATCACATGTGATATTTACATTTCTGAGTAGACCTATAGTGTATATGCCATTATTTGAGTTTTTAGAATAAAAATAAAATAAAAAGATGACATGTGATATTAGTAAATTACCAAGGTTATGATATTGTCCGCTGGTCTACTATTTTGATTATACAATTACAGACATGAGGTGTGGAAAGAAAATCTAAACATGTAAGATGATAAAATCAGGACATTCACTGTTATTGCTTTAAATGTTTACAAAATAATATGGGGCTCTTTGAAGTTGTCCGTCCTGAGAATCCTGATCGATGTCTGAATCAGCTGATGATGTAACCTCCTCGTTGACAGCCTGTGAATTTATGTTGTTGATGATAGGCTCAAATTGATACGGAAGTATGTTGGGAATCGAGCCCACATCAGGAAAATCACTGTCATTGCTTTCCATAATTGCAAAATAGTATCAAACTATTTGTAGTTTCTCTCTATAATGCATGTAACGAGTAGACGCTATCATCGAGATGTGAACCAGATGACGCGTTGGACCACGTGACCACCTAGCTCATTCAAATTTTTCAGCCAGCAGCAATATCCCCCTACTGGCCTAAAATAGATAAACAGCTTTGCGACGCGAGGTGGAAACCTGGCCCAGCCAATATTTATGGGGTTGGGCTGCTAGAAAATGGAAAAATACCTGGTGTGTCCAAAACCTTTTAACTTCTTTCAGCAGCTATGAAGTTTGATCCTGATATTAAAGGTTTTATCCAAAATAATTCGGAATATATATCAAGTCAATTCGCGGATGAGTCAACACTAACACTGGATGATAATAAGAAATCATTAGAAAAACATCTTTTCTTGATTGACATCTTTGGAGAATGTTCCTGCTTGAAGGAAAACTTTGACAAAACTCAAGCTGTATTGATAGGGACAATACGGAGCTGCGAAGAGGAAATCAAAACAATTCCGAAAGTTTTCTGGAATCACAATAGTAAATTCAAGCTAATAGGAATTTCATATGATCTATCCAAAGAAAATATTTTTGATAGCAATTTCACTGAAAAAAATATTAAGCAATAGAGAATCTTTTGGCTAATTGGTCTCTCAGGAATTTATCAATCATTGGTTAAAACATTGGCGCTCCCTATCATGGTGCAAGTTTTGACAGTTCTTGCAAGCCCAAATGAAATAAGTACTGAAGTCTTTCGAAAAGCCCATGTATAATTCTATCAAGAATAGCAATGTAGATAAATTACAAAATACGGATTAAAGATGTTGAGACTATGAAAATCATTCAGACTCGAAAAAAACCTATCCATTGACCATGTTTAAAAATATGGTGGCGATTACATTTGGAGCTTAACCAGTATTGGTCTTACAGAATTAAGAAAAAGGGAAAACTTTGGACCTTTCTCTCCTTTGACGAAATATACTTTACCTCCACTTGCAAATGAGTGTGGAAAATGGCGCCACCAAGGAGCGAAGATCAGTTAAAGCTACACATGTTGCTGTTTCCAGGGCTTATGATGTTGGTTACGTTGTGTTGTGTTGAGTTGGTCAAAGACATTTTCAAAAATGAAGAAATACCAATCAAACGTCTACACAGGGTTGCACAGAGACTGCGGGTTGTGGTGAAAATGTAGACGTTTTACGTCAAGGCTTGGTACCAAAAGGCTTGCTATCAGGATTAAGTCTAAGATATACTTGAATAATACTAGTCTCCCATTCTTCAACCCATTCTTCAATGATAATATAGCTAGTTAGGTGACTAATCAGATCGGCAGTGAATAAGTACTGACCGTGAAATTCGCCAAACATTTGGCTCGCATGATGTTTTTGCAAGGCACGTATCGAAGTGTGCTGAATTGATGGTAAACTGTTAAACGGGACATAGTTGACCTCTTAATATTCTATACATAGTCCGGCCAGAATGATCTGTCGTGTTGAACTTTGATTAGCATATTGATTTGAGACGAGTCTATACGAGTGATTTAGTGGAAATAGGTTTTTTTGTATATATACATGTATATAGTTGTTTATGATATAACAAACCTCATCACCAGCTGCATAATTTGTATTTATACTGGTCTAGATTTAGCGACAAAATTGTTAACATGTGGACAATTGATCACATAGTTACATGAATATGTGTAAACACTGTTTTAAAATTAAATGATGCAATCCCTGTGTTATCAATATGAAATTGTAACAAAAACGAATGGTCTAAAACAGCACCCTGCTGGACACAGTAGTATTCCTAATCAATATGTTTTGTTAACACACTAATGGACCTACCCACATTGAAAATTGAAAGGCTGTTCACAGTTGAGCTCAGGTATATCTGTATATAGTGCACGTACCGCCAATTGTCCCTACATTGAACAGCCAGTATGCTAGCTAGTCCTGTGAAACGAAAACAACAGGCTTCGTATCCTATTGACTCCGCGTCCAAACGCAGGAGCTCTCTACCAGATCTATCATGTCCTGAACGTTTCTCCTCCCCTACAGCCTCTGGGCTTGCACTCCAACTAGCAAAAGACAAAAATGTTAACCTTGACCAGATCATCAATAACAAATCCAATGACTCTACCTTTATGCAGACAACTTTGTTAAGGGGCATCTTAACAGAAAATCCGCAAAAACAGTTGATTTTTTACAAGACTATACATCCCTACTAGGGTGCAATTTAATAGAAGTAACTTGATAAAATTTTGATATCATATATCATGTCAAACTGTGAACCTTGCTGTTGAAATCTAATTTGTTCAGTAGTTCGTCAATTTCTACAAAACATGAGAAAATGCATTTTGCAGGGGGACATATTTAACTCATTTGTATCGCATTTATTGTGCAAAACAGTCATCTCGTTTTGCCCACAAGAGTCTAAAGCACAACATACGAGCATTGCTTTGACTAGATTTGGCTTTGTGATATGTATTAACACTGATTTTATTTTGACCTTCAATGCAACTGGCGGTTGTGAATAATATCACACAATTATGGCATATAAGAAGGTACATCTTCTTTTGTATTTCGAACGTCAAAAATGCTCATATTAGATACTTTAGAGAACTCTAGACATGGCAGGAAGACTGTATTTAGGAAAAACTGTTTATCCATTGAGTTCGGGGTAAAATATATGTTTCTGAAAAAAGGCCCAAAGCTCACTAGTTTGACAATTTGTCTTAAAAATGTCATTCTTACTATACTTAGATGTCTTTAAAGTATGATTAAGTAGCATTTGAAATGGCATAAAGTCAAATCCGGTCAAACAAATGCTCCCAACCTGTTCTATAGACACTTGTGGGCATGACAGCTGGGCTATTTTTCAGGTTTGGTTATTTTTGTGACTTAGAATTATTCTATACTACAACTTACCACAAAGTAACTCCATAGAAGAAATTATTAGCATCTACACAAATTATTTGTGATTTTAAGACACTACATGTCCAAACAAACATTTTGGTTTATTACATGACTATTTTTGTGCAAATTTTAACATATTTATTCGTGTTTGAAATTCAACATTATTCTGCTATATATATGACCCTTAAGTTTACTGAAGCTATTATGCCTAATATTGACGCAGTCATTCAAGATGCAGTAAGAGAGGCAGTCAATCGTCCTATCAATCGACAGAAAGTCTAAGATGAAAAAACTGATAACTTTGAGGAGCAAAACAAAAAGCAAGTTGCCGAAAACGAGCTCCTAAACGGACAGTTCTCGGATGTTCAAACTAGTATTGAGGATTTATTTAGAACAGTATAGGCGAAGGAACTTTTTGTGTTATCATAAAATACCACTTAGACCGGATACAATCCAGAATAGCGATGCCATTTTAGTTAAACTTTGCTCGAAAAGCATGGCGTGGAAATCTCGAAAAACTACGAAGACAGATAACATATCATAGGCAAAATTAACCCTACTACCGGAAAAGCTTATTTGTAGACTCAAGAATTTGAAAATAAAGACCAAAATATGTATGTCTAAATCAAAACTAACGCGCAACCTGAACAAATTATTTGTCACCGAAGACCTCATGAAATACCGCCAAGACCTTGTGGCTCATCTACTACAACTCAAACATGACAAAAGTATTGACGCATTTTGGACGATGGATGGTCGCATGCATGGTATATAGGAAGGAAACTCCAGTAAGTCGTAAAATCCTCATCAGAACTCACGATGATATAGACATTAGGGAACCAAGACAATGATGGACAACGTATACTCATTATTGACAAAGATTGAAGAGTGAAGGTGCAAATCTTCGTTCTTTTTTATTCTTGTTTTCTTTATTGATGGTAAATTTTAGCGTCGACGTTATTGAACAAATGCCATGCACAAAGAAGATGTTTTTTAATTAACTAAAAGCAGGCCTTAAGCGAATTATTTATCGACCGTAAGGATCGACTTCATAAACATTACGATATTGTCCATGGATTATCTACTACATTTGTGTAACTGTTTTATGTTCCTATATGTGATCGTTAATTATTTAGTTGTAACTTAATAACGGGGCAGATATTAAGACTCGAAAATTCGACAATTACGTAATAGCAATTCCCTGCCTTTAGGCCCCTAGCAGCAACACGTTCTCCATATACAGAGGTTATATGTAGAATAGTGTCTATTTATAGTAATGTTGTAAAGATGGCCCTATGTACGCTATTGTAACAATGTTACGCTTATGCTGGCAAGTGTAGTTCACAGTCACGCCGCACAGTACGAATGTACGTCTGTATGCTTGCTTGACTATGTGTGAACTACACGGACGAGTGATATTCGCTTTACCACATCACTTCCGGTCGGAGTTGGCGAACACTTGTCTCTAAATAATACCACCTCGCACCAATTGATCACAACACTCTTCCCCATTTTAATAGGACAAGTCACCGGCAGAATCAGTCACCTGGGTCCGTACTCGGTTCACCCAGTTCGTTGTACCCGAGTCTTTGCGGAGGACGTCTGTCTCGAATGGCGTGTCCAGAAACCTCCATTGAATCCACAGAAATCATTTGATCCTCTCCCGCCAAGCCGAGGACGCCGTCCTCCCCACAAGCATCGGTGGCGAAGAACGAATCATGGCTGTCCACCGCTTCGCCCGGAAAGTTCAGGAGCTCGTCCTCATCCTCCTCACATGTAACAGTGGCTGGGAACTGAGCATGCCCGTCCCCTGCCTCTCCACTAATTTGAGCCTCGGCTGCCACGGGTTCCGTGGGTATCCCCTCACAGAGGGCTTTGTCTCTTAATCGTTTGGCCCAGATCGGAATGTCAAGTGACTTATATCGCTTGAGACGATCGTGGTGAATGATACTTTCATTCTTCCTGTCGCGAATGCTGTAAAGGACTGTTGACAGAACTTTTGAGACTACATACGGTCCTTGCCATGGAGCACGAAGCCTCGGGCTCTGTCCAATTTTTGCTGACGAATCTATCTTAAATACAAGATCCCCGGTCCTGTACGAAACCTGCCGACAACGTAGATTATAGTCTGCGAGGACTTCAAAAGGCTTCGGGCAAGTAAATGAGTCTCTCTGATGCCCCTTTCTAGGTGTTCAAAATATAAGTCCGGCACTGAACTTTTGGTTTGTACTGCCACTGTTCCGACCATTAAATCCAAAGGCTGGACAACCTCCCTACCGATCATTAGGCGATTAGGTGTGAAACCAGTCTGGCGATGTTGCGTTGCCCGTATAGGGCCAGCAAGTTGCTGAAGGTGGACATCCCACATCCGCTGCCTCCCTTTCGCATGACACCTGATCATCT
This sequence comes from Pecten maximus, assembly GCF_902652985.1. Taxonomy (NCBI): domain Eukaryota; kingdom Metazoa; phylum Mollusca; class Bivalvia; order Pectinida; family Pectinidae; genus Pecten; species Pecten maximus. Next base: position 6,141,005 of record NC_047022.1, on the reverse strand, counting down.
GAAGGACCGTCCTATTGTACCTTTCCACCTGACCGTTTGAGCATGGCCGGTATGTTGTCGTTCTGGTATCACCGTCCTTGTTCCTCCCTTGATCCGTATAGATTTCAAGAGAGACCCCGAAACGGGAAATTAAATCATCAACCAATGCCCCTGAAACGGTTTCTGCAGTCTGATCTGCCAAAGGAAAACATTCGACCCACTTGGTAAACTGATCAACAACGACAAGAACGTACTTATTTGCCCGTTCACTGACAGGTAATGGACCAAGTATATCAACATGGACCCTCTCCATAGGGACCCCCGCATGAAACTTCCCCAGTGGCGCCCTCGATTTCTTAGAGTAGCCTTTCTGAGAGTTACACGCTTCACATTGATCCACGTACCGCTTACAATCGCTCGTCATGCCATACCAGATTGCACTTCTCCTTACCCTTTCAAGCGTTTTCGTTTGGCCTAAGTGACCTGACAACCTGAGGTCGTGTGCGCTATGAAGAACTTGATTCCTCATCTCCAATGGCACCAAGAACAATAGTCTATCCCCAAACTGATCCTCTCATCGGTAAAACCAGACGTCATCCCGCTGAAGAAGCTGCGAACCGCAGAGGTACCAGTGACGAGTAGGCGGACTGCAAAGTTTCAATTCATGTTTATCAGGCTAATAACCGGCTTCCCGCCAGTGTATCAGCGGACCGAGATCATTATCATCAAGCTGACACTGCCTAAGCTCTTCCCTTGTCAAACCTTCCAAACATGACATGTCCCCACCGGAGATCACCTTAGTAGTCCTGACATCAGCGAGGGATAAAGGAATCATATAATCCACCTTCTCTTCAAATGTTTTCCGTTGATTCCGAGCTCTAGTGCAATAAGGGCAGCACCCACAAGGCGGATCTTGCAGAGGAACTGATCTTTGGTAACTAAGGCAGTCCTCAATCCGGTCCCGAACGCGAGATAATGCATCCGCATTGCAATAGTCCTTTCCTGACCGATAATGTATGACCATATCATACAACGAGAGTTCCTCAATCCAACGTGCTAACTGACCCTCGATGTTCCTGAAGTTGAGGAGCCATATCAGACTATTGTGGTCCGCGCGAACAACAAACTTCCTGCCAAGCAGATAGTGTCGAAAGTGACCCGTGAAAGTGACTATGGCAAGTAGTTCCTTGCGCGTTGTGCAATACTTCCTTTGAGCGGGTGTTAACACCTTCCTCGCGAAGCCAATCATACGTGTTTTTCCGCCTTGAATCTAGGAAAGTTCCTCACCAATCAAAGCATTCGATGCATCAGTGTCCAGGACGAACACAATACTCGCATCGGGATGCGCCAACGTAACTGCTCCAAGCAGAGACTTCTTCAATTGGTCAAATGCACCTTGGTGCTCGTCAGTACATGTGAATCTCGATATTTCAGTTAAGTTATGAAAAGGCTCGGCGACTTAAGCAAAATCTCGTACATGGTCCCTATGAGAGTTTGCATAGCCTAGAAATGATTTGACCTCTTTCTTTGTGGTTGGAACAGGCCACTCTGCGATTGTTTTACTGCTTTCGGGATTGACGAACACCCCATCCCTGCTCACCCTTTTCCCTAAAAGCACGACTTCTTCTTGGAAGAGATGACACTTCTTCGGTTTAAATTTGAGGTTAAAATCTCTGAACCTTGCGAGCACCTCTATAAGATTTCTAAGATGCGATTCGAAATGCTCTCCCAGTACGATCACATCGTCCAAGTATGCGAGACATTCTTTCCATGTGAGTCCATGGAGAACGAGCTGTATCACTCGGCTGAACGTTGCTGGACTGTTGCAAAAGCCGAAAGGTAGACGCAAATGCTCGAATAGACCGTACTTATGATTAAACAACCCCAATCAATATGAGGTGTGAATGTAATTTTAAGTTTGAACGGCATGTTGCAAAGAATACTTCAACTTTCACTCTGACATTGCATTCGTGATCGGAGCTTCGATCGGCTGTCATGGAAACGATGAGGTCGGTGATTTTATCACAGTGTCGAATTTACAAACTTGCATGTACAGGCGAAAATGTCTAACGTTACCTTATGTCTTTGGAAACCATCTGTAATTAATTATTTGTATTAATTACGATCCATTACATTCGTTTATTAACGTTTGTTCTTTTCTATATACCGATTTCGATACTTAAAACACTGAAGAGTTCCAATATTGAAGAATGAACATTAACACCTGCTCTATAAATCGTTCTAGAGCACCCGACTACCCTAAATCAATAATTATGAAACAGGTAAGAGCTTGAAGGTAATTGTATGAGAACAACGAAAAGTGCTGTACATTCTTACAAAAATGACAAACATCGTCAAAATTTCTTAAAAATTAGTCAATTAATCGTCACTTCGTCAATTAACCATACTTGAATAAATAGAAGAATGTAAAGCACTTTTTTTCGGTTTCAGCACGATGAATAAGTGCATCATATTTGTTTGTACGACAAAATACGTTGGTCGGGTGCTCTGGCCATATTTACCGACCAAGTGTTAATATAGTCCTTCGTGCCGGTCACGTGACCACGCGAGAACAGGAGGACCGACGAAAACATCCCGATACGGATGTTGGACACCTAACATAAAAATCCGATCAAGAAAACAAACAGAACTTACCGGGAAATCATTAAATATTGAATTTATATAAAAACCTGACGATTTTTGTTCTTTTTATGGGAAGTGTGCCTCTCATTATAGAATCAGCTATAGGATTTCATTGCGGAACCAATCGTTTGGTACCTCAAGCGGCTATCTCCGTAATCACGGGCGACAACTCGTACATACCGACACAATACACAATCAATGTTATCTCGATAGTAGATCTATATTTTGAATGTTGTAATTATTTATTATAATTCTCATAAAATCCCCAAAAAGAAATATATTTCATTTTACATCGACTTTGAATGCCACCAGAGCCTATTAATTATAACAAAAACCTTATATCTACACATAGTAGGCACACAAGTACTCGGGTCAGTTAGTAGGCCAGCTAGTACGCAGGTTACAGACGGTCGAATATTTTACGCGTATCTGATTGTAAGTAAAAACCAACGACCTGCATGAATGAGAAAATAAATAGATAAAGATGGATTTATTTTGAAGAGATAATATTTCAACCGCCACATAATGTGTGTGTTTATATTTTTATAGGGACGTTTACGCCTGACATGTTACAATCACCTACGCTTTCATTATATTAACATTCATTTTTTTTTTTTTTTTTTTTGCAGTTTCTTTTGGTTCATTTATGATGTAGTTAAACTATATATGCATTGATGAAAAATTTCAAGAATGCTATTACATGAGAAAAGTATATATTTGAGACGTCTGGTGGTAGCCTGTTATCAAAAATGCATCGCAGAGTTCCAAGTACGAGAAGAGTTGGCAACGTGAATACTCGGTACAAGAACCGTACCGACATTCGTTTCACAAAATACCGGTATTTGCAAGAATAAAAACATTAAAAACTCGACAAAACAGTTATTTTGTTCAGTTGTTTCAATCACTTACTAAAATGATGTCGCAAATTTACCGCTATTTTCTATGTAAACATCTATTCTAGCTTTACTTGTAGTTTCGTATCCATATGTCTCATTGTTGTTGTGTGTGTTGAAAAGTCGAAATTAGAAATCAATAACTTACAAAAGATTTAATTGTCTCCTTAGATGTCATATTTCATATTTTTGTATCAAAATATGTAATTAAATCAACGATCACGTGATCCGTCTGTTCACGTCTGATCACATGATCAATCGGTCAAAATGGGAGCGCCTTTTGAATACGGGCTTCATCCAAAACTCTGTAGTTTGATGTTTGTCACTAGTCTAAGATTATTTATCAACACGAATTAAAGGCAAGTTTCTTAAAAGTTGTTAAGCTGCTTGTTCACATGTTTACCTTATTTTTTCTTTAATTACTGAGGACTAAACTTTGTTTACGATTTACGTTAGTGATTCAGAGCCTGATCAGACTGCATCATTAGAAAGAAGTCATACCCTTCCTACACTGCTCTGAGACAGACATATTGTCGTCCAGATTTACGTTATCGCAGCTAGTATTTCATAAAAAAACATGTATCATGGGTCAGTGATAGTATGCTGAAATACGATTGTTATCCCCTCGCGACGAAAGTCGGGGAGGGGATATAGCGTTCCGTTCGTACGTACGTAAGTACGTACGTACGTATGTTAACTTTTTGTCAGCGCTCTTGCGACTTCATTTTTGAACGGATTCTGACCAAACTTCATATATGGGTCCAGCATGGGAATACCTCGAACGAGTTCGTGTTTCAGGGTGCCAAGGTCAAGGTCAAGGTCACTGTTACTATTTATAGAAAATCTTTGTCAGCGCTCTTGTGACTTCATTTCTGAACGGATCCTGACCAAACTTCATATATGGGTCCAGCATGGGAATACCTCGAACGAGCTTGTGTTTCAAGGTGCCAAGGTCAAGGTCAAGGTCACTGTTACTATTTATAGAAAATCTTTGTCAGCGCTCTTGCGACTTCATTTCTGAACGGATTCTGACCAAACTTCATATATGGGTCCAGCATGGGAATACCTCGAACGAGTTCGTGTTTCAGGGTGCCAAGGTCAAGGTCACTGTTACTATTTATAGAAAATCTTTGTCAGCACTCTTGCAACTTCATTTTTGAACAGATCCTGACCAAACCTCATATATGGGTCCAGCATGGGAATACCTCGAACGAGTTTGTGTTTCAGGGTGCCAAGGTCAAGGTCACCGTTACTATTTATAGAAATTCTTTGTCAGCACTCTTGCAACTTTATTTCTGAACGGATCCTGACCAAACTTTATATATGGGTTCAGCATGGGAATACCTCGAACGAGTTTGTGTTTCAGGGTGCCAAGGTCAAGGTCAAGGTCACCATTACTATTTATAGAAAATCTTTGTCAGTACTCTTACAACTTCATTTCTGAACGAAATCCTGACCAAACTTCATATATGGGTCCAGCATGGGAATACCTTGAACGAGTTCGTGTTTCAGGGTGCCAAGGTCAAGGTCAGCGTTACTATTTATAGAAAATCTTTGTCAGCTCTCTTCCGACTTCATTTTTGAACGGATCCTGACCAAACTTCATATATTGGTCCAGCATGGGAATACCTCGAACGAGTTCGTGTTTCAGGGTGCCAAGGTCAAGGTTAAGGTCATGTCTATTGCAGTTCAGTGCAAATGACAACTGATGTTATTTTAATGTCCTGCAATAACCCCACCCCCCATTTTGCGTCAGAGTTCATGTGTTAGCACGCGAGGGGATTTGTATCGTTTGCGATGCCTTGTTAATCTTATAAAGCTAATAAAACTATCGTATCTGTTAGTCGTAGTGGTCATTCCGACATTCTTGATGTTTACTGCACTCTTCCCTCACAAAGAATATACAGAATTTGGAATTTTTGGAATAATATTAACTGCAGTTGGTTATAGTATTAATAATAAAGACTCGTGTCATGGACATCTATATTCAGTTCTTATAACTAATTACAATTGGAATATTTTCAAATTTAAATGGTCCATCATTAGGGAGTAATCCAACTGGAAAGGCATTTCATGACAATTTTTACAACTGATGATTTAACCAGCTTGTCTTATTCTTCAGCTATGAATGTTGCATTTTCAAATTATTTTATGTAATGTACACAAAGCTTTGAAACTTGTGTGTTATATTGATAAATATTCTGAGTTTTCTCTGGCCCTGTCACCATGTCTGGTGTAGGGCCGGAGCGCGCTACTCTATGAAAACGTGAAATTATATCCGACACCGTTTATTATCGCTAAGAATTTGGTGCCAATACAATAAAATCAGACGTGACATTAACACCTACCTTACATAAATGGATAAATCATATATATATATTTACCCAAGAACACCCATTTAGTTCCATCTAGGTGTTTTATTTCGTCCGTATAAATTTAAAAATAATGAATTTTTGAATTTAATATAATTCACACAGGTTTTGGGAAATGATAAGCTTAGTTTTCTTAATTTAAACTATGCAAGAAGAACAAACTCAATAAAACATATGTGGTCTTTTCGGTCCATTGCGTTCCGATTCCGGTGGTGACAAGGGCCAGAGTAAAATTGGGCTCATTAATAAAATGAAAAATAATTTTAGATAATCAAAATGTTAACCAATTGCATGCCATATACTACTTTTTGAAGTATATATTTATATATATCATTAATATCTTCAATAAATATGAATATTGCTGTCAAATTGTTTATATTGTAACCCTGGTATTTATACTAGCTGCAATATAGCCCTACCGCTCAGCTAGAGAGATCTTCTCTTTAGGCAAATTGGTTGAGTGTAAGATTAGTAAGCTAGAGGCCCGGCTTCGATCCCTAGCGGAGGCAGTTATTTAGATTTAATTAAGCATGCACTCTGTTTACGATATTTATCACAGGGGGCAGGGGAGGACCAACGTCACAAAAAAATGATTGCTAGATAAATAATCTGATGATGGTGGGCTAATAAATGGACAAAAATGTTTTAGCCAACTCTCGAAAACGTTTTAGAACATTTGAAGTTATGTCGGAAGCTAACTCCTGTTATGTATGCAGACATTCAGTGTACAATGTGTCTGTCAAAGGTATTGTTCAAAACTGTAAAACTTCTTACATTGTAGGGATGAAACACACACACATATATATATACACACACACACATTTATGCTGACAATGTTATTATAATGCAGTATGTACAGGACTAACAAAATATGATCCATTGACAGGCGGCTCATAATACAAAAAAAAAAACAATATAAATCATCATAATTATAATTGTATAGCTCTATTTTTTTCGTTGAAAGAACATTGTTTGTGTTTGGTATTTCCATTGTTCATTTAATTCATACTCAAAAATTGTAACTATGACTAGGTGCTGTCATGAATTCAACATATCAACAATTATATGTGTTCTTGTTATTTCTGTTTCTAATTGAATTACATGTATACTAAAGTGCACAGTTTAATTCTTAAATGTAAAAATACACTGTAAATGTTTATTAAAAAATAACCTATCATGTTAAACAATATTAATAGAACCATGTGAATAACAATACTATTATAATACAAAACCGTATAATTGGCAGTTGTTTGTAGATCAGTAAAATAGTCTTTGATAATGTAATTCAATAGTACTAGTCTCTGTGAACTGGACAAGTGGAAGTTTGAAACGTAATTGGACAGTTAAGACTGTCATCAGGATGGTTAAAAGCATTATGTTCATCAGGACGGTTAAAACACCTAAATATGAATGTTAACTACTAAAACAGAAATTTGTTTGAAACACTTATGTAGAAATGTTTAACTATTTAAGTGGAAGCTTGTTTAAACAATAAGTAGAAATGTTAGACAACAACCTAACTAAAAGTGTTGACTTTAAAGATTTAAGTGGATATGTTTAAATACTTTAGTAGAAGTTTGTTTGAAACTTCAATATGGTTAAAACCATTGTGTTCATCAAGACAGTTAAACCATTACACTGTGTGTCCATCAGGATTGAAAACCATCTCATCTAATTGGCTTTAAACTTTTGAGAAGAAACGTTTAAGTACTTAAAACCTCACTCTTGCATGTATCTATCGACAATCATGTTGATATCAGTTTAATCATTCTTCTTTGCTTTGTTTCAAATATCACCTTTTCATCTGATTAACGCCTCCCTCAGAACTTTCAGTACTTTGATTAATTATAAATGAAACATTAACCCACATGCGTATCAGCAAACACTTCCTTAAATGACAGACGAAGCTTTGCTATCCTCAATGCTTGTTCCGGTCGTAACCCACTAACGGAACGATCGAAAAGGTCACCAAGATGAGGAAGCGCTGACCGCACCCTTGTAAATTCATTTTCCATATCCCCGCCTGGCTCAACAATAACCTCCCGGACAATCTGAGATCCGACTGCGTCCGCATCGTGGCCTATTTCATCAGCCTCTAATGCAGTGCCAATATCAAACCCTTTCCCCAGGGTGATATAGTTGTCCGTAGAATTGCACAGCTTAAAAAACATATCATTGTTGCCAGACTGTAGGGTAGCTGGATCAAGTAGGCCATTCATGGCTGCACAACTATGTCACCCGTCGATTCTTCCTTCCAAACTAATGCACCTTTGGCATATGCGAAAGATGCTGGTGGAACAACAACTTTACTTTGGAGACGGACTTTAAAAATGTTTGCTCCATCGTCATTGGAATCCTGCACGCATATTGCAGTATTGGATTCACCATTCAACTCAACAGTATATGTTGATAAGTCAATAACAGCTCTATGCTTATCAAGAAAATCAAGTCCCAATATCATTTGGTAGAGTATACGAGCAACAACCACCGGGGCCCGAGCACGAAGGGAGCCTATCTCAATGCACGCCCCCTCCATGACATGTCCTTTGACCATAGAGTCTTCCCAACCCCAGGTAAATAAATTGCAAGCGACAGTTCAGGTACAACATCAAGGGAGTTGAACAACTCTAAGCTGACGACTTTAACCTAAGCTGCTGTGTCCACAACTGCTCTGCAGTCCTTACCTTCCATTCTGATAGGGAGAATCAACGACTTCCGATGCCGTATGGAAGGGACTTCCCGGTCTTCGCCATTCTGAAATGAAACTCTTCCGAGTTCTGTCTTCGGTTGTTTTGAAGGACCATAGATAAGTTGCTGATTTGTGATCGCGCTCTGAGCCCGGGTAAGGGTATCATCGAGAGTTTTTGGGGCTTTGTCAAGCACAGCCAGGGCTACTCGTTTATCGGTCAGGCCCTTCAGGAAACTATACTATCTGTGACCATTATTTGTATAAAGTCCTCCTGTGCCCCTGGGAAACCATCTGTAGCAAGCTCCTATGCCCTCTCCGCATACTCCACATTCCAATTCGAACTCTGACACAACTCTGCTAATTCCCTTCGGACGAGATGCGGGATATCCTGCTTAACAAATCGCTGATTTAGCTTTGGGCAGAGGACCTTGAAGTTATCACGCACGTGAAATGGCCTTGAGCTGAATAACTTAAGAGCCTTGTCACGGAGACACTCAATAAGTTTATCTAGTTTCTGTCTCTCTGAACAACCATATCGGTCACCAATGTGACACCAAATGTTGTAAAGATGGCCTAATGTACGCTATTGTAACAATGTTACGCTAATACTGGCAAGTGTAGGTCACAGTCACGCCGCACAGTACGAATGTACGTCTGTATGCTTGCTTGACTATGTGTGAACTACACGGACGAGTGATATTCCCTTTACCACATTACTTCCGGTCCGAGTTGGCGAACGCTTATCTCTAAATAATACCAAATCGCACCAATTGATCACAACAGTAACGCAAAGATATTTGCGATTGTCACATGTGTATATATCCCTCGGATAATGTCCAGTATTTGATCATCAGTCTTGTTGTGTTTGCTGTGGAACACAGAAAAATGACTTGCCAACATTTTGGTCTCGATAAAAAAAATGTTGCAAAATATTATCAGGCCTTTTGAAGTACATCTACGATTTTCCACAAATTATGAACGTTTAAAGTGTCCGCATTCGTACTTTGTTAATACTAAAATCATTTCATAAACATTAAAAATGATAGCATAATACAATGCAAGGTCTTACTAAAATGCATATGATCACCACTCACAGAATGATGGGTTGTATCAAGTCACTACTACCCAAGTGACTCATTTCAGATTTCTCCGTGTAGCATTTTTTTATCAACATCAACTCAGCTCAATATCATTGATATATATACAATTTTATCCAAAACAATTCTACGGTATAGACTTGTGTATTGCTTATACTATATTATCATTGATAAGATGAAATAAGCATTTATTTATGCTTCTGTGAAAAACTAACATACATATCTTGGTTTCTTTTATTATTTTTTTTTATTTTAAAATTTTTTTATATTGTCCAGAATAATCTTATTTGTATTTTCATCCTATATTCCATGAGTGCCATAACATTTCTCCTGCTATACATTTTAAGGTCGTCCTTTTTGTTTCTTAGGTCATTCATCCTTTAGTCCCTAATTTCATTTTGCAAGGCCTCAATTTTCAGGTTTAATTTTGAATTAACCGCATCGGCTGTGTCATCTTTGGGGAATTCAAATGACTTCATGTGTAATTGGTGATGAAATTCGAGGCCCCTTGAGACGCACGAAATGGACGAAGGATTACGAGATTAGTGACCGAGAATTTTCTTTCTTTCTTTTTTTCAAAGTATCGGGTTTTATTATAGACTTGTGTTCAGTTGGTTTTGATTGACCTAGTTTTGTTCGTTTCTGCAAAATCTAGCTGACACGCCGGTGCCAGTTTTGAACTCTTTGTCTCTCACCATGTCAATATTCCACTTTAAATCGGCTAATAGCCTGCTAACAGCGCCCCGTATATTGATAGGGGTGTTTTTAGGCTATCAAGTTACTGCAGAGGACAAACTTCTTCTGACCAAAAGGATTGCCTCCCCAACCGGGATCCGGGCAGTACTCTTAGATATAATTCTATTAAAACTGCATGGGCTTGGAGACAAAACATCCACTCTGGTGTCTTTGAACAAACCAACAAAGCGTGCTCTGATGTTTATCAGCTACTTGGGTATCCAGAATTGAAAACTGCGCTTGACCTGAAGAACGAAAAAAATTCTCTCAAACTTAATGAACACCTGGAAATGTAGCTGTCGTTTCCTACTAGAAGGACTATAAGCAAGTGGTTGTTACCCGTTTTCACAGTAAAAGCAACTCTACTACTATAAGATGCTAAACCGATAATTATATGAACAGTTTTTAGCTTGTTCACATTCGTAGTCTTCACCCCCAAGACAGCACGAATTTACTAATCTCACATCAATATTCAAATAACGGAATAAATTTTGGTTAAGGTTTGACTGTTGAATATATATATTAGCTAACGAAGAATACTTTTCACGTTTTGATACATTTTTTGCATAATGATGTTTTCTTTGTCACCACTTCATTTACAGTTAGCGTCCAAGATATAGATTTAAATATTTTTGATTAGTTTTCAACAATCTTTTCAATTTCGCGATTTTAGACTATTAGTTAAAATGCTAATCATTTTTTTCAGACCTCTTTCTTTATAATGTTTACAAAATAATTCTCTCTTAATACGCTCAGGTTAAGATTTTTAAATGAAGTTTTAATAATGTCCAATCTCTGCATCATAACTGAGATTAGAGAATGATTTGGTTTGGTTTTTTTTTGTTTTTTTTTTTGTTTAACGTCCTATTAACAGCCAGGGTCATTTAAAGCTTACAACGCAAGTTAAAAAACAAACTTTCGATTTGAGATGAAAACAAAAAAATAATAAAAAAGTCACTGGTCCCCAGTCTCGCATCCAAGAAGACATCAACTAAAGTGTCTGCCTCTTGCATGGAAACGGTGACCGGAAGATATCTATTTATCACAGGAAACATCTCCAAACCATTTCACAAATGATATGTCATTTTTATTTCAAAGTAAAACCTTTTAACTTGTGCTGTCAGGGATCGATTAGGCATGATGAGAGATCGAAAAGGGTAAGTTAAGCCAATCACCGAGCCACACTTTTAAAAAGGAGCCGCTGGAAAGGGGGGGAACGATGATGACTGCCAATGCCCAACAGCACCGAGGGTCACCGAAGGCTGCCAAAGGGATTCAGTCCTCAAGATAGACCCCTGTGTACCAGAGGATCCACAAGCCACCTTTCCCTCCAACATATGCTGGGGATTAACCGTCAATGGTAATGTAAGCAGAAAACAGGAAATTATCAAGTTCGTACTTTATGACGTTACAATAGTGAACATTTACAAAATTATAGCAACGAGAAAACCGGAAGTTGACTCCAAGAACATATGCTGAGGAGCAGCCATCAATGCGAATGTAAGCAGGAAGCAAAGGAAAATATCCAGGTCTTTCTTATGAATCTTACAATGGTGAACCTCTACAAAATCATTTTAACGAGAAACTGGACTCCAAATTAGTAAGATATCTATTGACCCACTTTCCACATAACAAGTGACAAGTAAAACGGCATTACTGATAACCATAGCAATCTCAGATCAAATGTCTTGTCGCGTTTTTTAACTGTGGTGATATTGTTTATGTTACACTGTTTATATGATTTAACCAAACAAGCTCAACTAACAACGATTCATGTAAGGCCTGAATGTGCCATAAATACATGGTTGTATATGTAAATGTATCTATATGCGTAGCCTACGTCCAATCAAACATCAGCAGTCGATATGACAACTATATTGCCGGACCAGTAAATACCTTGCCCTCCGTCAAATATATCGACAATGCATCAATAATATCGGGCAATATATATCGATATATGCTACATTGTCAATGTATGAAGCGTCTAAAGTCTGATTCGGTTCGAAGACTATGAAGCGAAACGAGTAATAAGAACGTGAATGTAAACAAACAATGGCTAAGCTTACAATAAACTCATGTTGGGGCGAAAAATTATCAAAATCTATTCCAGTAACATTTTTGTTTTGTATTGCAGATCAAAATATAATTAAAGATAGGATGAAATTATTATGTTATATTTCTTAAAAATTGTTATTAAAACATAGAATAAAACACAATGATCAAAAGATGCACGGAGATGTCATGGTGGAAATACCTGATAGTATTGGCCCGGATGAAACATTCGATATAGGAGATAATGATATACTTGCCTCAATGTAAATAGGATGCTTTGCATCGTCCATATGTACCGGTAACTTGCCTGAACTGGAGACAGCAGCAATGTCTGAACTACCACAACCGGAGACACCTGGTATGTCGTACCCAAACTCCATAGAAACACAAAGAAAATGGATTACATTCTGTGTTGATTCTTTATATGAACATACCAAGTAAATACAACAAACGTTTGACTATAAAAACATTATGAATACAATATGAAAACATCGTTTCACGTGCTAATTTCACACATTTCATCAGTGGGATATTGATATGCCAGAGAAATAGGCATTATTTCATTTCCGTAAAAAAATTTTCGTTACAAACTTTTCGCATAAAATAAACTATTGTATTTGATGTTATTTGGTGCCTTTTTGTTTTGAGAAAATTGGGGGAAACTGAAGACGGACACGTTAAACGATGGCATGGTTCATTGGCGGGACCACCGGCTGTTCTATTAATTTTTCATCTTTTCGTAGCTATTAAAAGATTAAATTCTCTAAAGTAAATATGGAGTTTATATTCTTATTTAAAATCATTCTATTGTAAATATGTAAATTGAATGTATTTTTGTTAATGTTCATTACGGCAATATATAGCAGTATATATCTTCCGAGGTATGATAACGCAGGAAAAAATATATTCAACTCCTATGTAAATCTACTGTAAGTCTACCGTAGGGCTATGGTGTCGTAAAAGGAAACTTTATTTGGTGCCTGTAGCACTTCATAAACATCAAAGTAAATTAAATGTTGCTTGCTTATTTAAGCAAGCAGATAATTGTTTCGACAAGTCACTCTATCTTTTCCCCTTTTTTTTCCTCCTCAGACTAGAGTATGGAAATAATGGGACACCATGTAATAAAGGAAAGGTTGAAACAGACGCTTTGGTAGATTTGTTTTACTGTAGTGCGAGACCAAAAGCTAAATAAACATCAAAGATCGGAAAGAGCTGTACCAAAAATCACCCCCATCAATATACGGGGCGCTATTAGCAGGCTATTAGCCGATTTAAAGTGGAATATTGACATGGTGAGAGACAAAGAGTTCAAAACTGGCAGCGGCGTGTCAGCTAGATTTTGCAGAAACGAACAAAACTAGGTCAATCAAAACCAACTCAACACAAGTCTATAATAAAACCCGATACTTTGAAAAAAAGAAAGAAAGAAAATTCTCGGTCACTAATCTCGTAATCCATCGTCCATTTCGTGCGTCTCAAGGGGCCTCGAATTTCATCACCAATTACACATGAAGTCATTTGAATTCCCCAAAGATGACACAGCCGATGCGGTTAATTCAAAATTAAACCTGAAAATTGAGGCCTTGCAAAATGAGCTTCAAATTAGGGACTAAAGGATGAATGACCTAAGAAACAAAAAGGACGATCTTAAAATGTATAGCAGGAGAAATGTTATGGCACTCATGGAATATAGGATGAAAATACAAATAAGATTATTCTGGACAATATTATAAAATCTTAACCTATTGTAATTACAACAAGAAACCAAGATATGTATGTTAGTTTTTCACAGAAGTATAAACTTTTGGAAATTTACCATACTAGTGTTCCTGCTCTGAACAACCAAAACGACTGTTAGATGGTGTTATTTTTTGCGATCTTTTCAAAGCTTTTGATAGGGTTTGGCATTGGGTTTTATTATCTAAATTAGAACAAAATGTGTCGTAACAGGTAATAATTTGAATTGATAAAAATGTTACTTATAAGAGAGAAAACAAAGAGTTGTTTATAAATCTAGTTAGTTAAACTCACAAAATCTATATGCAGGAATGACCAAGGGGTCAGTACTTGGTCCTATCTTATTTCTTACATACAATGTATGTATATGTTGCTAAAAAGTATGCTTACTATGAGCAGACTATTTGCTGACGACTCATCTATGTGTAGATCCTCTGCAACCAATGGAGACATTGACACTTGTTTAAATTGATCTAATATGGAAAATGTTTCAAAAATGGTTAATGGAATTAAATGCAGAATATATATATATGTATGTGTGTATTTTCAAATAGACGTAATATTAGTTTGCCTGTTATTGAATTTCAAATGACAGGAAAATAAACCATGAACCAGTAGCGTGGTTTATTCTTTTTTCCTGAAATGCTTTACTACATTGCTTTTGACTATATAAACATTTAGTAAGTTCCGTCTCGGGTTATAGAACTGAACCGAATTGAGTTTGAATAGTCACACCTGACTTTCGTTTGGACGAGAAGTTATAAAAAAAATTCGAGGTGTTATTTATGTCAGTTGAATTACCACGTTGTAAGACATATCGAAATTTTGCTTCGTCGAAACAAGTTCAGCCTTTTCATCTAACGTGGTCCACATTTAGTGACCCTGGTAATTATTGAAATGTCTGTGCTGGGAGAAACAATTATAACGTGTAATCAGATGAAAGATCTTGACTCGCATTTAGTCATTCCTAAAATATAAACTTTTTGCTGCATATTGATGTGCACTGTTGCATAAATTACACGCAAGGGTAGACTATATAATATGTATACACGAGACGATACCTTCCTCGAGTGTTCTGGAGACTTTTTTGACACGGGAACATCGTTCTTTCGGAGAAAAGTTCTCCCAAACACAAAGTACATCGACCCGTAACACTGCATATCACCTTAGTATAAGAAATGCTGCATACAAACTCAAGAACAATACGGATATATAGTGTCGGCTGTATAATGACGTTGTTATTCTTCCTGTTATATATGTACAGGGAAGATATTGGACCATTCATCAACAAAACGGCAAACACATCTCCAAAAATTACCAACAGCGCTTTTCGTAGGTATGTAAACGTTTTGAGCTGGTTTAGTGGGTTTTTTTGGGGGTTTTTGTTGCATTTTGTACAGATATGCATATTGATTAAAAAGCGAACGACATCACATGCTGATTGATTGACACAAAAAATGGTACAAGTCGTTTCATATCTTCCATCTTTTTGTTGATTTCGAGTGAAACCACAGTTTCATTTTTCTCATGTCTGTAGTGTTATTTTTCTTTGTTTCTGTACACTCAGTAAGCCGTATGACGTATTGCTGATTGGCTACTTTCACGGCGGCACTACATTTACGGGAGAGCTGCTTGGATTCAGAAATCAAAGCTTCTATCTATATGAACCATTAGACCTGCTGGGGCGATTTACATATTTCAAACAAGGATTGCAATGTAGTGTTTTGGACGAGACATGCAGGTAAGTTGCCTTATTTAAATCAATTTAATGAGCACTGCTATTAAATGATAATTGTTTAGATTTGTATATGTATTTGTCAAGAAATATCCTAGACGAAAATTCCAGGTGGGTTTCTATCTGTTATCTTATCAGTAGATTTAAAAAAAAAAATCATACCATTTCTGTATTAAACAAGAGGACCATGGGCCTTAACGGACACTTGAATTTTGAAGTATTTAAGTTAATTTAACTGACCTTTTTTGGCCCCACCCATCAGTCAAGGGGGTCAGTCAAGACCAACATGTGCATACCATCGAGCTGTCATTCAATACTGATAATGTTAATCAAATTATAATGAATTCCAATACAAATCAAACAAATGATAGTTAAAATTGTGATTTTCCTATATAATCTGTAGTAAAGTTTAGCCCCTCCTCAGGGGGAAATATGAGACCCCAGGGTCATGAAAATCACAATTTTGGTAAAGGATCTTAAAAAACATTTTTATCTGTGAAGAGCATTTTATTCTACCATATTTGGGAGTTGAGAAAAAGATTTTTGAAATTTTAAAATTGTATATATAGAGGTTAAAATGATATTTAGATGAGTTGATGTTGATGAATAAATGCTACACGGAAAAATCTTAAATGGTCACTTGGGTAGTAGTGACTTGATACAACCCATCATTCTGTGAGTGGTGATCATATGCATTTTAGTAAGACCTTGCATTGTATTATATTATCATTTTTGATGTTTATGAAATGATTTTAGTATTTAGAAAGTACGAATGTGGACACTTTAAACGTTCATAATTTAGGGGAAAATCGTAGATGTATATCATAACCACTGATAATATCTTGCAACATATTTTATCGAGACCAAAATGTTGACAAGTGATTTTTCTGTGTTCCACAGCAAACACAACAAGACTGATGACCAAATACTGGACATTATCCGAGGGATATACACATGTGACAATCGCAAATACCTGCATTTTTTAAGTCCATGGCAAGTTGCTAAATCTATGGAACATACAAGAATGATTAAGAATTGCAACACACAAAATAGCAATATTTGCTTAAAGAAATTTGTAAATCAGTGCTCAACTAATTTATCAATAGTTATCAAAGTTCCAAGGATTAGTATCGGATTTGCATCAAAGCTTCTAGCCGAATTACCTCATCTGAAAATAGTTTATCTTTTGAGAGATCCAAGAGCTGTGATCAATTCAAGATATAAACTTTCTTGGCACATGACAGTGTCAGGAGGCGCACGTTCCCTATGTAACAAAATGAGAAATGATTATCAGGAATCCATGAAAACACAAAGAGATTACCCTGGGAGATTATATACAGTTTTTTACGAGGATCTGGCACAAAATACAATAGAAACACTGCGAAAAATATACAACTTTGTAGGCTATCAAGTTACTGCAGAGGACAAACTTCTTCTGACCAAAAGGATTGCCTCCCCAACACAAGGTGGTCCGGGCAGTACTCTTAGATATAATTCTACAAAAACTGCATGGGCTTGGAGACAAAACATCCACTCTGGTGTCTTTGAACAAACCAACAAAGCGTGCTCTGATGTTTATCAGCTACTTGGGTATCCAGAATTGAAAACTGCGCTTGACCTGAAGAACGAAAAAATTCCTCTCAAACTTAATGAACACCTGGAAATGTAGCTGCCGTTTCCTACTAGAAGGACTATAAGCAAGTGGTTGTTACCCGTTTTCACAGTAAAAGGAACTCTACTAGTATAAGATGCTAAACCGATAATTATATGAACAGTTTTTAGCTTGTTCACATTCGTAGTCTTCACCCCCAAGACAGCACGAATTTACTAATCTCACATCAACATTCAGATAATGGAATAAATTTTGGTTAAGGTTTGACTGTTGAATATATATATTAGCTAACGAAGAATACTTTTTCACATTTTGATACATATTTTGCATAATGATGTTTTCTTTGTCACCACTTCATTTACAGTTAGCGTCCAAGATATAGATTTAAATATTTTTGATTAGTTTTCAATAATCGTTTCAATTTCACGATTTTAGACTATTAGTTAAAATGCTAATCATATTTTTTAGTCCTCTTTCTTTATAATGTTTACAAAATAATTCTCTCTTAATACGCTTAGGTTAAGATTTTTAAATGAAGTTTTAATAATGTCCAATCTTTGCATCATAACTGAGATTAGAGAATTATTTGGTTTTTTTGTTTTTTTTTTGTTTAACGTCCTATTAACAGCCAGGGTCATTTAAAGCTCACAACGCAAGTTAAAAAAACAAACTTTCGATTTGAGATGAAAAAAAAAAAAAAAAAAAAGTCACTGGTCCCCAGTCTCGCATCCAAGAAGACTTCAACTAAAGTGTCTGCCTCTTGCATGGAACCGGTGACTGGAAGATATCTATTTATCACAGGAAACATCTCCAAACCATTTCAAAAATGATATGTCATTTTTATTTTAAAGTAAAACATTTTAACTTGTGCTGTCAAGGATCGATTAGGCATGATGAGAGATCGAAAAGGGTAAGCTAAGCCAATTACCGAGCCACTCTTTTAAAAAGGAGCCGCTGGAAAGGGGGGAAACCATGATGACTGCAATGCCCAACAGCACCGAGGGTCACCGAAGGCTGCCAAAGGGATTCAGTCCTCAAGATAGACCCCAGTGTACTAGAGGATCCGCAAGCCACCTTTCCTTCCAACATATGCTGGGGATTAACGGTCGATGTTAATGTAAGCAGAAAACAGGAAATTATCAAGTTCGTACTTTATGTCGTTACAATAGTGAACCTTTACAAAATTATAGCAACGAGAAAACCGGAAGTTGACTCCAAGAACATATGCTGATGAGCAGCCAACAATGCGAATGTAAACAGGAAGCAAAGGAAAATATCCAGGTCTTTCTTATGAATCTTACAATAGTGAACCTCTAAAAAATCATTTTAACGAGAAACTGGACTCCAAGTTAGGAAGATATCTATTGACCCACTTTCCACATAACAAGGGACAAGTAAAACGACATTACTGATAACCATAGCAATTTCAGATAAAATGTCTTGTTGCGTTTTTAAACTGTGATAATATTGTTTATGTTGCACTGCATATATGATTTAACCAAACACGCTTAACTAACAACGATTCATGTAAAGCCTGAATGTGCCATAAATACATGGTTGTATATGTAAATGTATCTATAAGTTTATCCTACGTCCAATAAAACATCAGCAGTCGATAGTACAACTATATTGCCGAACCAGTAAATACCTTACCCTCCGTCAAATATATCGACAATGCATCAATAATATCGGCCAATATATATCGATATATATTTTCATTTGTGCTACATTGTCAATGTATGAACCGTCTAAAGTCGGATTCGGTTCCAAGAGTATGAAGCGAAACGAGTGATAAGAACGTGAATGTAAACAAACAATGGCTAAGCTTATAATAAACTCATGTTGGGGCGAAAAATTATCAAAATCTATTCCAGTAACATTTTTGTTTTGTATTGCAGATCAAAATATAATTAAAGATAGGATGAAGTTATTATGTTATATTTCTTAAAAATTGTTATTAAAACATAGAATAAAACACAATGATCAAAAGATGCACGGATATTTCATGATGGAAATACCTGATAGCATTGGCCCGGATGAAACATTCGATATAGGAGATAATGATATACTTGCCTCAATGTAAATAGGATGCTTTGCATCGTCCATATTTACCGGTAACATGCCTGAACTAGAGACAGCAGCAATGTCTGAACTACCAAAACCGGAGACACCTGGTATGTCATACCCAAACTCCATAGAAACACCAAGAAAATGGATTACATTCTGTGTTGATTCTTTATATGAACATACCAAGTAAATATAACAAACGTTTGACTATAAAAACATTATGAATACAATATGAAAACATCGTTTCACGTGCTAATTTCACACTTTTCATCAGTGGGATATTGATATGCCAGAGAAATAGGCATTACTTCATTTCCGTAAATTGTTTTTTCTTTACAAACTTTTCACATAAAATAAACTATTGTATTTGATGTTATTTGGTGCCTTTTTGTTTTGAGAACATTGCGGGAAACTGAAAACGGACACGGTAAACGATTGCATGGTTCATTGGCGGGATCACCGGCTGTTCTATTAATTTTTCATCTTTTCGCAGCTATCAAAAGATTAAATTCTCTAAAATAATTATGAAATTTATATTCTTATTTAAAATCACCCTATTGTAAATATGTAAATTGAATGTATTTTTGTTAATGTTCATTGCGGCAATATATAGCAGTATATATCTTCCGAGGTATGATAACGCAGGAAAAAATCTATTCAACTCCTATGTAAATCTACTGTAAGTCTACCGTAGGGCTATGGTGTCGTAAAAGGAAACTTTATTTGGTGCCTGTAGCACTGCATAAACATCAAAGTAAATTAAATGTTGACTGTTTCTGTAAGCAAGCAGATAATTGTTTCGACAAGTCACTCTATCTTTTCCCGTTTTCCTTTTTCCTCCTCAGACTAGAGTATGGAAGCAATGGGACACCATGTAATAAAGGAGAGGCTGACAGAGACGCTTTGGCAGATTTTTTTTTTTTTTTTTTTTTTTGTGTGGGACCAAAAGCTAAATAAACATCAAAGATTGGAAAGAACACTAAAAGAAAAGCGACACAGAGCTGTACTACAAAACACCCTTATCAATATACGGGTCACTATATTATGTAGAAAACAAAGATTTGTTTATTACATCTAGTCAATAATTCTCTCAAGATATGTAAGCAGGAGTGTCCAAAGGATCAGTGCTTGGTCTTTTATTTGCTGACGAAACATCTATATGTTGGTCGTATGCAGCCAATGGAGAAATTGAAACTTGTTTAAATTGATTTATTATGGAAAATTTGTCACAAATGGTTAATGGAACAAAATGCAGATTTTTTTTTTTTCAAATAGACGTGAAACTAGTTTGCCTGATATTGAATTTCAAATCACAGGAGAAAATAGAACATGAGTCATTAGTTTGGTTGATGTTATTGCCCTGTTATGCTTAATTACGCTGCATTAAACGATATAAACATTGCAAGCTCCATTAGGAGTTATCTGCCCTTGATTAAGTTGGGGGGCTTGATTTTTTACTCCGATATAATTAGTGAATTATTTAGCTTCCAGAAAAAAAATCTTTTGCATTCCAACCCACTTTCGAGTCGTGTTAGGCTTAACCTGGACTGTAACCATCGTTTTCTACGAGAGGTTTGTCTTATAAAGTGCCGAAAGGAAAAATTTATACATTTCGCAATTGCCAAGTAGACAAAGGACAATGGCTGTGCAACAAAATGGCGCGACCTTTGCAGAGGTTGTTCAGGAAAAGAACTCTACTAAACCGGTATTTATAAAGGATTTAGACTTCTTTGGATCAAAATATCCTCCAGAGACCGTTAACGGTCTTTGGAGGATATTTTGTTTGTTTTGGTTTATTTTGTTTAACGTCCTATTAACATCTAAGGTCATTTAAGGACGGCCTCCCGTGCGTGCGACATGTATGCGTGTGGCGAGTGCGTATGTGTGTTTTGGGAGGCTGCGGTATGTTTGTGTTAAGTCTCCTTCTGATAGGCCGGAACTTTTGCCGATTTAAAGTGCTATCTCACTGAAGCATACGCCAAGCAGAAATAGCAACTACCATTTTTAAAGACTCTGGTATGTCCCGGCTAGGGGACAGAACCCAAAGCCTTCCTCACAGCGGCGAACGCTCAACTAAAAGGCCAAAAGTGAGGCATTGTCAAGGGAGACATTAGGAAGAAGAAAGTTGTTAGGAAAGAAGAGAAAAGATAAGATCCCAAGTTTAGTCGCCTCTTACGATCATGCAATGGGGGCAGCAGGTACAATTCTTAGGCCCTACCTGCAGGGCTACTTTGGAGGATATATACAGACAATGAGAAAAGTCCATCGACAATCCTCACTGAAGGGTTTTCATTAAGAGGTTAGAAGTTACCTGTCTACAATAACAATCCTAGAAACGCATATGACGAAGAAAACGTTGTAATTATAATAAAAAAACGTCCCACTGTCAGCGGACGATAGGCAAATCAAACGTGCCCTAATTGGGAGAGACATTGAGATAATGAGCTTCTATCGAGAGAAACTTCGAGTTGAAGGCAGACTTACAAACTGTGAGACTGGTGATAGAATAGCTGTTGTCAAATGTACAAATGACGTTTAATGTAGACAGTGAAACAAAGCGGGCCATATTAGGTCAGTATGCAAACAAAGGTGGTCTGATGAAGAATCATCAACTCTAAATGAAGATGAAGACTTGTCAGAAAACGCCTCTTCAAGCTCAAGTTCAGATGAATCTTCAGGTGAGGAAGATGCTAACGATACAGTTTCAGAGCTAAAAACTTCAGAATCAGCTGTACAAGAGCATTCCGAAGTGTCACAAACCACAAGTAAACAAACACAGAGAAAGAAAAATAAACAGAAGGCTCACAAAAGAGACACTAAGAGAGACACTGGCAATATGAAAAACACTATAGAAAAGTTTTTCAAATAAGGAGGAAACGGCAATACAACTCCATCGCGGAAATCCAGTCAGATGACTACTGAAATTCGTACACCTCCAACTCGGACCGAAAAGTTGGAGGCTGGAGGAAAAGCTAAGAAAAAAAAACAAAAAAACTAGTCAAAAATATTTTGCAATACATATATAGATACATATAGATCCGTGGAAATTAGTGACTTTATGGAACTTGTATCCTTTTATTTCCCAGATCTAAAAGTATCAAATATATCAATGAAATACAAAGTAGTTAATACAAAACGAAGACATCGAAAGTATAAGTTCAAAAAAACATTTATTAATGCATAAAATGCTCAAAAAAAGTGAGTATAGATGTGTATATATGTTTATATTTCCTTGAACAGAATTACCAAGGAAATACACTTGCATAATATCATTACAGAGATACATTTTCATATATATGGTCAATATTATAGAGAAATGTTTGAAAAAAGATTTATAATTTACCCTTTTATGCATACATATAGCATAATGATTAACCAAATATTAGTTAACCTAAACCATAAATGTAAAGATAAATATAATTCACTGAAAACATGCCTATTAATATATAGATATATATACATTACAGCAAGTTATATTATATGTATGAATGTATATTAAGAATCATCCAATATTGTATGAATTACTATTATATGTATAAATGTACTCAATAATATATACGCAATGTAATAATAAGTGCGTTAAGAAATATTCAACATTATATGATATACTATAATATACTATGTATAATTGTACACAGGTATATAGATGCAAAGTAATAAGTTTACCTCCCAAATATCATATTTATATGAAATTGGATATGACTATATATACTTGCACAATAATTAGTAAAAAAAAAATAACAAAAAGTAGAGGCGTTTCAATCTTAATAAAAAAATGAAATCATGAGATTCTCAATGGTCTGATGAAAACGGGCGATGTAAAATGATTAATCTTAAAATACATGAAAACATATTCACCATTATCAATGTTTATGTACCAAACGACAAATATCAAAGAAATATGTTTTTACAAGAAAATAAGAAATGAAATAGATAGATTACATCAAGGTGCCAATATAATGGGAGGTGACTGGAATGACATTCAAGAAAACATTGTTAGAAAATCAGTAAAAAGAATAGAAAAGTGTGTACATAGTCATAAAATGCTAAATTCTAAAAAGGAATTAAAGTTAATAGATATATGGAGGATAAAAAAATTCTAAAAAAGTACAATTTACATGGAGAAAAAAACTCTAAAAAGGAAGCTAGTTGAATTGATTACTTTTTAGTATCAAGGGAGATAACTACAGAACTGATAAAAGCAGATATTCGTCCTGCCATGATCAAATCTACTGATCACCTAGCTGTATCGCTAATCCTAGATAACTCTAATCCAGACAGAGGACCAGGCTACTGGAAATTCAACAAACGTCTCCTGAACTGTCAAGAATACAAAAATTTAATAAGAAAAGTCATAAAAATGTCCGACGAAAAAGTAGAAAATAAAATCATAGAGGCTAACACAGCATGGGAAATGTGTAAAATAGAAATTAAAGAAAAAGTAAAAGCTTTCAGTAAAAGAAAAGCAAAAAGTGAAATACAAGAAATTGAGCATTCACTCAAAAATCTATATGAACAATCAGGCAATGAAAAAAATGATGAAATAAATGAAATGAAGGCTAAATTAGAAAATATATACAGTAAACAAGCGTATGGCACGCAAGTCAGATCAAGAGCCAATTGGTTAGAAAAAGGAGAAAGGAATACAAAATATTTCCGCTCTCTAGAAAACGATAGACAAATTAAAAAATCAATAACAAAAAATAACAATGAAGAAGGACTCATGCTAGGTAAACAGGATGATATACTCAATAGAATACGAGAATACTACAAAAAGTTATAAACATCAAACAAAGTAGACCCATAACAAATATCTTCCTATATTCAACAAACAAAAATCGAAAAAGAATAAGACGAAAAAGAAAGGAAATCATGTGACGGACTAATAACTAATAAAGAAATTAAAGAAGTAATCGGTCATATGAAGTTAAATAAGTCACCGGGTATTGATGGTCTAGCTGTCAATTATACAAAGATTTATGGCCCTACATAGAAAACATGCTATTAAAAAGTTTTAACGAAAGCTACCAAAAAAGGAACTTACAGCTTCACAAAGACAAGGCGTGCTATCAATACTATACAAAAAGGCGATCCACTAAACTTAAAAAACTGGCGACCTATCGCGCTCCTAAACATAGATTATAATATTCTAGCAAGATGCTTAGCTCAGCGATTAAAGACAACTCTCCAAAAAATAATAAAGTTAGATCAAAATGGCTTCATTAACCCCTTAACTCCCAACTACGCCAAACTACGCCAATAGCACGTCGGTGTTAGGGAAATGGTCGTATCTCCCTTATTTGTTTACCTATTGAGATACCGAATAAACCTAGCAAAACAGGAGAAAATATCCAACAACATTTGTTCTTTGTAAAATTTCATTTGACAAACTTTTCTGAAACATTTGAGTTGAAAAACAAGCCAACTATTTTTTCGACTATTTTGAATTGTTGACGTCGTGTTTCAGCCGGCGTAATCGTCCAAGCGCGGATTCGATTTTGTATCTCACATTACTTAAAATATAGCGAGAAATAATGCCTGTAATTCACAATAGTGGTAGTCAATACTCTCAATATAATGTATATTCCATTATTTTACAGGAATCCCCCCAAAAGTGATGTTTTTTTGTCAATAAAGAATGAAGTGTAGTGAGGGGCGATAACTCATGAGAGTTATCGTTCCTTACGGAACGTAATGATAATACGAGCTAATTCGTCTATTTTGCCGGATATAATAGCGATTTGAGGACAGAAAAATTGGTAAATACAATTCGGTTGATACTTTGAGCCATTGTAAAACTCGACTCTATTTAGGTCTGGGTGTATCTGGTATCCCCGTGGAAAATCGTTTTTGTGAGATATTTTGGGTCAAACATGCCAAAATCGACATTTTGACCAAGAGGTTCTGTTTAAATCGCCCTCAAAATTCAGAAAAAAAATCCATATATATACACAATGCACATACAAAGAGATAAATGTTTCCTGAAGAAAAGTGTCTGTTGAGTTTTTCGATATCTTCAGCAGAACGATTACAAGATTGTTTTGAAAATGGCCTATTTTTTCGACCTTCTCAGTATTTTTCCACTCGACTGGGGTATTTACCTATAAATAGGCTGCCAGTTTTGATGACGCCAGACCGGCGTTTCCTTTCCGTTTAGCACGGTTGGAACAGATAGACCGGGTCGGCATACACAGTTATACGCATTAAAATCATTACGACTCAACTGGTTTTATATTTGTTTTACGCGAATCATCTTGATGATGTCTTTTAAAGCCTGCATTAACATCAACTGGTCCGTTAAAATTGACGTATGAAGTTTATATGTAATAGAAATTATTAGCACACTTGGAATGGTCGGCTTGACCGCATATATAAAGGACGACTATAGAAATAAAGCCATCATGAACTCATCGGGTATTATCTCTGAAATGATTCCCCGAGGAGTTCCGGATGGAACAACACCGGGGACTTCACGCCGCTTACTCGTTCAACTCCAGGCTTTAGCTGCAGTCTAAGTAAGTTGTATTACATTTTCCCGTCAGGACCAGGACTTTTTAATATTTTATCATATTAAATGTGATATTTGAGGTTATAGTTGTTCTTTCTACTATGACCATATTTGTTGCTTTCCAGGATCAGTATTCATCGTCAATCTAGACCAGCGTTCGATAACAAATCTAAACTCGTACTTAGTCGTAGCCGTAGTCGTAGGCTTCCGTTCCAGTACTGGCAGCAGGCCTAGTGTAAAAGCTACGTGTTCATTAACGTTTTAGAGACAGGCGACGTTTAAATATGTAATATTTAATTTCTTTATTGTTTGATTGTTTAATGAAATCACTGTGTCGTTAGTTGATGCTTTGATGTCTTGATCAGCTGATGTTTGTTTATGTTGAGGAGCCACGACGTTTCGAGAATCATATCTCATACATATTAGCTTACAATGACACGAACTTTCAAGGAACTACTATACATATACTTCAGTACACCCTAACAGTATACTGAACAATTCGTTTTCAGTAATAGATTTTTTTTCAATTTCTTAATGAAATATCTATATTCTAATGCTTTAAATTTTGAAGTCTCTGACCTGCACTTTATTGCGATGGTTCTTAGAACATTTTTTGCATTAATATAAAATGAAATAAATTTCCAAATATATATAAACCCTTCACTTTTATGCACCAAAGAAAACAACATGCAAAAAAACTGTTCTGACAATTTGAAGCTAAAATATTGTCAATTATTATGTCACATTAAGTAAAATTCAGTTGTTTTTGGTGTATAGAAAGATGTCATGCATTTTTTTATCTTTTGAAATTAAGTTAATTTCAACTTATTACAAAAAAAGCATAAGATGGGAAATTATTTAACAAAATCAAAGAGTTACCAGGTTTTAGCTGTAACAATTTTACAAAGTAGTTGACTTTGAAATTTCATGAATTAGTAAATTTTCAAGTATCTATAAGTTGCTTTATCATCACTTCCATAATTGACATATTCAACATATTTCAACCCTTTGCTTACATGTGCCAAAGAAACCATGTGCGAGAAACCTGTTCACACAAAATTTTACTAAAATTATGTCAACTATTATATCACATTATATATAGTTAATTAACTAATTTAAGGTGTGGAACCATGTTGTATTTTTGTTTTATCTTTTCAATTTTTAATCAGTTATTAAAGAAATACCAATATTTTGTTATCACTATTTTGTAAGATAGTTTTTCTTCAAAATGTCATCTGCCCACAGGTAGCAATTGGTAAATTTTGAAATATCTTTGCTTTAATACCATACCAACATATTTCAACCTTTCACTTACATATACCAAAGAAAGCAATGTGCAAGAAACCAATTCTGACCAATTTATACTAAAGTTTTTTGAACTATCATGTATTTATTGTGTCGCACAAAATTAAATTCAATGTTGGGGAACCATATTATGCATGTAGTTGGGTTTTTTTTATCTTTTGAATTTAAAGTTTACTTATAAATCTAAAGGTATATTATAGAAAATTATTCGATATATTCAAACAATGACCATGATTTTATGATAACAATTCTACAAAATAGTCTTCTTCATAATGTCATCTGCACACAGGTAAAATACAGTAACACAGGGACTAGTGTACATGTAAATAGTGTATAAGCTTATGTTTCTTTTTTAGGCCAACACCACTATACATGTATGCAAATATTTACATTAGGAAGCTTAAGGGTGTTCTAAATTGTTGGCTAAAGTTTATTTCCCTCTATTTTGTACTGAAGAAACAAATTCAGAATTTTGAAACTTTACATGGAATCTGGTTTTAATTTCACATTGTAGAACTATTCTCTTAATATCAAACTATTTTGATATTGGGATAACACCATTTTCTTTAATTTTCACATCTTTTACAATTGCAACTGTGACAAATAAGAATTAATAAGTTTTAAACAGTTACTGTAAACGAGGCCTTAGACCGCAAGTAATTTCCCTCTGTTCTACTTTTAAAAAAACTTCATTAAAATGTTTTTGAGACTTTGCATAAAATATGGTTTTCATTTCATCTTGTATAACTATTCTCTCAATTTCAAGGCATTATAGATATTAAGAAACAAATTTTCCATAATTTTCCATTCTTTTGTATTATTGCCACTGTAAAAAAGTTTATTAATTACTTATTATTTAGGGGCCGAGTTGGCCGAGTGGTTAAGGTGTCGCGACACTTTATCACTAACCCTACACCTCTGGGTTGCTAGTTCGAAAGGGGAAGTTATAATTAACTGATACTGACTGTAGGCTGGTAGTGTTTCTCCCGGTACTCCCGCTTTCCTCCACCTCTAAACCTGGGACGTCCTTAAATGACCTTGGCTGTTAATAGGACGTTAAACCAAATACACCAAGTTTGTTAATATTATATTTATAGAAAAAGTATAGAAAAGTTTGAACAGTTATCCTGCAGAAGAAAGGGGAAGCTGACAATCAGGCCGGTATGGGCTGTTGTGGTTGTGTCTTTGGGCAAGACCACTTTACCCTTATTGATCTGGATGATTTTTACCTCAAATGATGCATGACATTTTTAAAACTTAGAATACTGCATGTGCATTTGTTCCTGAGCTGAACTTAGTTTGGTTTGTCTGCTGGTTTAATCACCACACATATGGTTCAGTCATGCAAGATCATTTTGAGACTTGGTCTCCTTGTAGTAGTTGATGACTACCTCATTGAACAACACACTAGAACCCTGACAACAGACAAAAGGCCCTGAACTTATGCTTGGATAGATGCCAATATTGATGTCTCATAATCAATTGAAGTGTCATATTCTAGAAAACTGTAGAATTTTGAGAACAATTATTATATAGGAGGTACCAGTAATATATTACTGTATCGGAGGTATATATTTGTATAAGAGGTGACTACCTCATTGAACAACACACCAGAGTCCCTGAACTTATGCTTGGATAGATGCGAATTGATGTCTCATAATCAATTAAAGTGTGATATTCCAAAAAACTGTAGAATGTGTGAGAATTATTGCACTGGTAACCCCCATAACTTTCAATTTCCTCAGGCCAGTATGAATTTTTAAACTTAGATAAATGTCGCGTGTGTCAATTAAGTGCAAATGAGGAAATTCAGTGGAAGTGAGGAAAATCGGTGCAAGTGAAGGTATTAATGCTAAAGGAAGGTGATTCATTTGTATTTATCTGTCTTTCATGCTCAAATAGAGTTATCGCCCCTCACTACACTTCATTCTTTCTGTGACACTCCTTTAGGTGTCACCCCACTAGTAAAGTACATGTGATGTATGGTTCTATACCGTACGCAGCACACATCGACAAATTTTAATGATTTTTTGCATAAAAAATAGTAATCATTATATATACAATTGAAGCCAAGAAAAAACTTACCAAAATAAACAATTCTATCAGTCATAACGCACCAAATAAATGATTAAAAGTTTCCATAAATCCGTATTATTTTGACGAAACACCGAGGTAACTTGACGTCGTGCAAGAGCGAGTCGATAACGCAAGCACCTGCGTGAATACGATCGACAACTTTTAGTTTCTACTGTTTTAATAACGCAATGTATGGTCTTGGTTTCATCAGGAAACATCTCTTTTGTGGCACTTTTGTGATAGCACATATTTTGAATACAAATAATAATAATAAAAATGATTAAATAAAAATAAAGCCGACGACAGCAAAATCTATTTATAGTAATCGGGTATTTCCAGATGATCACTTGCGGTTTCTAAATGGTGGGATAGACATGTGCCTGGTGCCGATTGTTTTCGTGGAACGAACATATTACCGATACAAGTCGTCACCAAAACAATATGCAGGGACCATGCACTGTCAACTCAACTAACAAACTGTGAGGTGACACTGGGCATTATGAAGAGCTGCGGACGTACCCTGTATATGGACACAAACAGACAAACAATCATGTTCAGATAGGCCTAGAATATAACGTAGGTAAGGTAAGTACATAAAGTGAAGTTCTATAGACACGAGAATACAAAAAGTACAAGCAATATCTTATATGTATTTTTTACAAATATATATTCATGTCATATGTTAACATGAGTATTTGCATGTAATATTGCTTTAATTTCATTTATTGTGTTACAAGATAGGCCTACATTTGTATATTGGCTCCAAATGAAATAAGACCAGTTAAAACAATATTCACATTAAAAACAACGATTTAGTTCTTGTTTCATTTATCTTTTATTTTATTTTCTTCTTTTTTCTTTGATTGTTGGGGGGGGGGGGGGGGGGGGGGTTACAATAAATGTCATCATTACAGTATTTTGTATCAGAATTATCAATATTTATCTCTATGAATTTAATTTCTAATTTTTACTTTACATCAGTATATTAAATATGTTTGTATGTACAAATAGTAAAACGTTCTTGATGTTTTTGCCAAATTTCTGTACATGCATGTATCAACTAAAATTTGATGAAATTGCTTTTATTGCATTTCACATAATGAAAAATACATGGGAAATGAAAAAGTGAGACCTATTCATAGAATTTCAGTTTTGCAACAGTGGTATATAAATTCAGAAAAAAGTCACATGGTATGGTTGATAAAAGAGGTGATAGAGGATTACTGAAAATACCAAATGGCTGTTCTTGAGATTAGCTGGTTGTGAATTGTACAATGTTTGGATCATGGTGTGCTGATATAGGTTGGATTCTTATATATATATTCATGTTAGGGTTCATATCCCTACCCCCATATATATAAAGTGTTTTTATTGTTACTGTGCTTACTACAAATGGATGAGGATCAACATGTGACACACCCCAGCGTTTGTCCGAATTCAAGCATTATATGTTGTGTCAGACTTTTTTATGTGAAATAGACTGATACATGTATACAGGTGTGGAGATATGTGTAGTTGTACATGTTTCAGTAAGTATTCTATGCCAGTAAAGGCTGGGAACATTGTTGAAAGCAAATAATTTGAATAAATCAAAGATAGACAGATACTTGTGTTGGCAGATATAATGCTGGTTAGCTAGTAATTATCAGTTTATGCTTTATTATGATTTATCCTCTAAGGATGCACACAAGACAGAAAAAAATAAGTAATTACAAGTTTTCACAGTTATTATCAGTGAGGAGTGGGACACTGAAGCAGGGTTATAATGTGTATTTCTCTGCTTGAGAGTAACCCGAGTTTCCTCTGACCTAAACACCAAACATAAGACACTTAGATAGAGAGATGTCCTTTATGAGACATAATGATTTTACTATCAAAATGTCTAATGTGTCTGGCAGTAGGGCAAGAAGAAACTCAATGGTGTGCTTATTTGGATTTTCAGAACAATGTTATGATTATTTGAAATGCAGATTTGGTTGGTGGGATGGGCATGTTTGTTTAACTTTCTAAAAGTTCATTTCAAGGCTTTTTAAAATATTCCACATTAATGACATCTCAAGTTTTTTTTTTTTTTTTTTTTTTTGTATTCTTTAAACAGGACCATGTGAAACAAGCAATCAAAAAACATTTGAATAAAGTTTATTTTGTGTTTCAGGTATTCCCCTTACTTGTAAGGTCTGGAGCTGTCTCAGTTTTACTAGCAAGGTTGGTGTACAAAATTTAATGTGAACATTGGCTTATGGATGATTCTGCCTAATATATGACATCAAAGGTAAGCTAATAGATTTATCTAATTACAAATTCACTACAATTAAAATCTGTAATGCCTTGCAAATAAGATATTTTATTAGTGTATATACATGTATCTGGATGCTTATGATATTGATTTGCTCCCATTTCAAATTTCAGGTACATCAGCTTTAGGACTTTATTTCTGTGGATATTTGTGGTGTGACCAATACTAGATGATAAATGCCATCCCCTGAGACAGCAGATTTAGGCATAGTTTCCCTTAGCTACCATCTCCCACTGTTCTGTGTCTTTGATTAAACTTACATAACTTAATATTTGTGTTGGTGTTGTTTTTCAACTGCTTCCAAGTTGAATCATGTAATTTTGATCTTAAGTAAATTATTATTTTCAAAAACATGGTACATCAATATATCATTTATACCAAATATGGCTTGCCTGGCCGTGTAATAAATATAGTTCAGAATACTTTATAATCCATAATAAACATGTAACCAACCAAGTTCAAGTGTTTATATCAATCAACTTGTTTGTCTGCCAAACTGGATTATTCAAACTGAAAATTTCATCAATAACTATGTTCCTTTGGGGAACTTGGACTTTCTTCACTTGTCTATATTTCTTCATGTCTATTGTCTATGAATTAAGTCTAGGATTTCTCAACCAGGAAGACATACACACACATAATCATGACCAAAGATGGTTATAACCATTTGATTTGCATGCCTTCAATAATTTTAATTTTTATCAGTAAATCTGTTTTTAGTATAATAGTAGTACAAAATGCTAGTTATTATGACCTTTTTGTTAATCATCCTATATATGTGATCAAGTGGCTAATTATGATAAGTAATGAGAAACTAGAACAAATACAACATGTGAAGAAGACCTGAAACATCAAAATGGTCACCTGCTAAATTGGTAGCCATGACAACCAAAAATGGATACAGAATGTACATAGATTCTACATGTTGAAGAGAGGAATTGCAATTTTACATTTTCTGCAATGTACATAATGGTAAAATTCACATTGATAAAATCAGCTTCAATATCATGATTTGGAGGCACATGTTAGCTGTTGACTAAAACCATAAAATTGGAAAGGAATAAATATAACTGAATATAATTTTCGAAAGATTGATTATTAATGTTAAAACCGTGAAAACAACAACCTACTTATGAATATGATTTATAATTAACATTTATAATCATATACAGCAAAAGCTGCAAACTGTTTTACATTTTTATTCAGATAGAAGCACATGCGCATGTTTTTCCAAGTGAAATATCACATTTTTACGTATTTTCACTTCTGGTTGCCATGGTAACGTTTTAAATATAAAAAAAAGAAGTTTTGCCATAAAACCTGGATAGGTCCTCTTTACACGATTCACTATATATATAGACTGCTGACTAAACCATTTTACCTGTAATACAAAATTAAATTTCTTACAATGAAGTCTAGGCAGATAAAACGAAAATAAAAACTTTTTAACAATAATCACTGCTTTTAATTTCAGTCAGTAACTATGACAACAACTGCAAATAAAAAGAAAATACTACTTTTATTTGTGTTTATCCTCTTTTCTGAATAATCTGATATATCATTAATTTTATAAACTAGCACTAAATTCACTCTCAGTGGCTTAAAATGTATAAACATATGAAATAAGTAACTTTTTTCATAAACTAATAAATTTTGGTTACCATGGTAACGTCAATAATACAAAAATACCACTTTTGTTACTAAATTTGAAAAGGTTATATTCTCATGTTTCTAAATATATATGGGTTGCTTACCAAAAATGTTGACGCAAAAGGGTGAAAAATCATGATGAACCAAAATGTCGGATTTTTTTCAGTTCCATTAAAAAATCCTGGGAGTTAAGGGGTTAAAGGAAGATATATCGGTTATAACATTAGACAAATCAAGGATATACTCAACTACACAGAAAAGCATAAAATAAATGCAGCAATATTATTTTTAGACTTCGCAAAAGCGTTTGACACAGTTGAATTAGAATTTCTTTACCAAACAAGTACCAAATTTGGCTTTAACTAACACTTTATAAACTAGATTAAAATACTGTATAATAAAATAAACTGTGTAATTAGTAATAATGGTTGGGTATCCAAACCAGTCAAAATATCTAGAGGTATCCGACAAGGATGTCCAGCATCAGCATTACTGTTCGTTATAATGGTAGAAATCATGGCTACAAGAATTATGAGTGCTCAAAATATATAAGGCTTATCCATAAAGAACAATCAACAACGTCCATTCAAGATATCACAACTAGCCGATGATATTACATTATTTCTAAAATCAAAACAATATATTAAAAAAGCCTTAAACATAATAGAAACATTTGGTTCACTCTTAGGATTATTTTTAACAGAGAAAAAACTAAATGATTAAGACTAGACAATCAAACAAAGATTGAAGATGAGTTTGAAGATATCACATGGACAGATGAAATCATTAAAGCACTAGGAGTCTACTTCTGCATTAATCAATGTTAGAAATTGAATTGGAATGAGAAAAAAATAAAAAAAATAAAACAAATGATAAATAACTGGAAAATGAAAAAAAACTAACCATGATCGGAAGGGTACAAATAGTTAAATCCTTACTCTTACCTCAACTTACATCTGTAATATCTATGCTGCATATAGACCAAAACACTATAAAACAAGTTGAAAAGATAATATATAATTACTTTTGGGAAGGAAAGACAGAAAGTAAAAAGAAACATAATGATTAAACCATACATAGAAGGTGGTCTAAACTCCATAGACATAAGAGCACATATTGACACAGTGAGAATTAATTGGCTGAAAAAACTGGAAACCGAAGATAAAGCACTATGGAAAGTTATTTCACAATTTGAGATAAATCAGTTTGGTTCAAACTATCTCATGTGTAAAATGAATTTAGACAATTTAAAAAATCTCCCTAACAGCGAAAATATATCTTCATTCTATTATGAAATTTTATCAACATGGATACATATTTTTTTTTAAATCAGATGAACCCAAAAAATACAATGAAATACTTGCACCAATTATATGGGGGATAAATATATTAGGCTTAAGGGCAAAACCCTCCTATTCAAAAACTAGATAGACTCCGTTATAATTACAATAAAAGACCTAATACAAAACAAAAACAACTTAGATGATAACAAGATATATCGAAAACTCATTAGAAAATGCAACTGGCTATCAGAGATATCAATGTTTAAAAAAGCTATACCAAAAATATGGCTCAGGAAAATAGAGTAGAGTAATGTAGATCTGCAGAACTTTACAGCCAGAATAAAAAATCAACTTATGTTAAAATTCCCAAAACAAGAACCTATCAAAATTAAAAAATGCACAAATCAAAAAAATTACAAACATATTGTCAGCATGACGTCAGAAAAACAAATAGCTTACTTATACTGGGAAAACAAGCTAAATTTGAGCGACATAAGTATAAGGGTGAAATGTTCAAATGAATTCATATTCAAACATTTACAAAATGATAAACTGAAAGAATTTAAATGGAAATACTTAAATAAAATTTGACCAACGAGGGAATTATTACATAAATGGAAAATTAGTGAATCACCGAACTGTAACTACTGCAAGGTAAAGAAAGACTACGAACACTACTTCATAACTTTTCACTACAAGGATTAGGTAAATCTGCGAAATCGTGATTCCACTTAATGCTATAAAAATGCGAATTTAGGGTAGAAACGGAAACTGACGGCTGTACTAAATGCGACAAATAGAAAGCTACTGTACTACTTCTAGAAGGGAGATAACTCAGGCCTGCCAATCCACACCAACTTTTAAATTTATCGCAGCTTGAAGAGTATTGTTTATCTGTGGAAACAGCGTGGCTGGCCTTTAAGACAGACTCCAGATTAGATGCAGCTGCACATAGCAAAGGATGACCTTTCAGATCGTCTACCTCTGACCAAACTGGTTCTAATACTACAGTGGAATTCTGTAAGAAAACAAAATATATCAACAAGAAAAATAAAAATAAAATAAGATTATTATCTTATTAATATGATGAATGCTGCTAATCTATAGATAAATCAGTCTTCAGCGAACTCTCATTTATAGAAAAATCTTATTGTACTGAACAAAAACGAAAATACCCATTATAATATGTTTGTTTTCCCAATGTGATAATTACTGATTCTGAAGCAAAAAACTACATGATATGATAACCATATTTATCAACCATAAAGTTACCACTGGTTGTGGATAAAGAAAAAAAATCCATGTAGCTACATAAAGGTGATAACCACCAATATACCTCAAAACATTACATAAGGTGACAACCACCAGACATTTCACAAGGTGATAACCACCAGGTATATAAATCATAACATGGCATAAATGTGATAACCACTAATCTTAAGATTGTTACAGTAATAAGCATACGTAGTAAATATAAACTTCCTTTTCTAACGACAATCAATTTTCAGAACACAAACGTTAGAACGAAACACTGGCTCTGCGAAAATACTTTCAGAATGGGACCCACCATGGAAAAACTTCGATGGCTTTACGAAATATACACATTCCCTAACAAACGGTTTGAATGTTTTGCCACCCCGGCATGACAACATAGGCCAAAAGGCTGCCGATGGCCAGTGAGGAACAACTAAAGTCCCGTGCGCTCCACATTCCAGAAAATTATTGACAGTTCTAGCTACCAGGTAAACAGGTGGAACCGCCCAGCAGTTAAATTTAGACCAATCAAAATCGAACGCATTCACTCCGGCTGAACCTGCCCAGGCGTACTTCGAAAAGAAGCACGTGGCCTTTCTGTTGTTATTGTCTGCAAATAGGTCACACGTGTACTCGCCCCATGCTCTATTGAAAAATAAAACCTGCTGTCTTCTACTGCCCAATCATCGAAATAAAAAATCTTGCTAAACTGATCAGCTAAAGTATTGGATTCCCTGGGCATCCATTGTATAGACAGAGACACATTGTTTGATTTAAGAAACTCGAACACGTTCACCATTATCCTATGCACATACTTCCCTTCTCTAGTATACGAGGCACATTCTGATTGTCAGTGCAAAGTAATACTGATTTATTTGCAAACAACTCTCCAGGACTGAGTAAAGTTTGCTCTACTGCTTTTATTTCACCGCCATGTAGAACTCTGATCAGCCTCCTCTTTGGCCCACATAACGTGAGCAATATGCTCATTTAGCTCAACGCAATACCTCGCACCTGCGATAGCGCTAGCGTCAGTGAAAATATGGAGATCGTGATCTACTGTATTGGAACTAATTTGGAACTTGCTGGGAGGTAAGCCGATAATATGTTTCTCCCAAAAACGTAACTCTTGAAGAGCTAGATTGGACAAACCAAGCGGCGAGTCCCAACAGGTACCGAGACATATACACTTGTGTAACTCCCTCGTATGAAAATTACACACGCGTCCCAGACTGAGTGACACAGATATGACCTTACCTGTAAAAGTGGCTACAGTACGAGCCGATACTGCGCGCGAGTCCCAAACAAGCTTACTGGCTAATTTTTGAATCTCTGTTCTTTTACCATCACTTACTTGTACTACACCATCTACAAAATCCCAAATAAAACCTAGCCATTCTAGTATTTGTACCGGCTCTCAAACGCTTTTTCGTAATTAGGTGTAAAACCAGCGGATAACAAATCAGAACGAACCAAATCGGATAAAGCTTGCGTAGCGTAAACGGACTCTGCGATTCCAAACCCGTCGTCAAGGTAAACAATCATCACTTTTTGACAAGTGGCCTTAGAATTTTTGTGAAAATATGAGGCGCCGAACAAATACCAAAGGCTAGACATTTGAAGACAAAATATTTCACTTCATTTCCAAATGTCCATGAAAATCCCAAAAACTTCACGTGATCTGGGTGCATTTCAACGGTGATAATGGTGATATCCAGATTTTAAATCGAATTTAAACCCGAAACATCCCTGTTGTACATAATCAAGTGCTTCTCTGGTACCCTCTAACTTAAACTTCTGTTTTGCTACATATTGATTGACATATCGTAGGTCTAAAATAAGCCTTTCTTTTCCCTTACTATTGACAGACACCGACAGAGGATTGATCATGTAAGGAGGCGACACGCACTCCTCTACAACACCGTTCGCGAGCAATTCAGAAATAGCATTACTGACAAATGTTCTATGCGAAAGCGAGGATTTTTCATTTTCTCTTACCCCGGTTCCTCAACAAAAGGGATCAAATAGCCATACTCAACGACACTACACACATAATCTCTAGCTTTTAAACAGTTTTTCCAAAACGACTGCCTTTAATAAAACAATTGTTAACACATAAAACGTCATTCTAATGATTACTTAACGATTCGGCTTCATTGCTTGATTGCTGGGGCACTCTGGGTTCGTGTAGGGGCTGTCCTAACTCTCCTAGGGCAATCACTGGCCCAGTGTCCGGTCCCGGTAGAAACAGGTCTAACTCTGCTTTTTAACGGGTCCTGCTAAGGAAGAATAGAAACCACCAGGCGCTCCATGCGTACTTCCGTTGAATGGCCCTCTCTGGGTGTAGAATGGGAACTCTCCCATTTCTCCAATACCTTGAAAGCCTCGAAAAAGGTCTCCATTTCCGGTATTGACTCCGCTTCCCCGCCCCAATCCTGGGCGTTCATAGGGCTTGTTGGAATTACGGGTAGAAGATTAAGCCCTCCGTTTCCTCTGAGCTCTGGCCTCGGCCTGACGCAACTGAGCAGAATCATCAGCGTCGTCGCATATATGATCGTCTTCGTACTCGGCCACAGTGTCCCAGCCGTGACGGTCCGCTATCTTAACAACCTTATTTCTCTCGTCTAATTGAGTCAAACAGTTCGTGAGAGAAGTCTCTGCTAAAGTACTGTTATTATCTTGGATAGCTTGAATAGCTTTAGAAATGTCTAGTCGCCTCTCAGAATTGAAAACAAACTGTTTCCGGTTCCCTTCAAATTTAAATTTGAAATCCGACTTGTTTGCTGCTAAAAGCTTCTCATGACTCTGAAGCTTGTTGTTAATGTCCGACAAAATGAGGGAACGGTGAGAACGCAGGGCAATATCTAGCCTAGAGAAAAATAGAGACAGGACGTCGGCAGTGGAAAGGTTCACCGAATGGTCTTGGCGAATAGGTTCCGCTGGACTCTCATCTTTATCAATAATGGATGTGTTCATAGTGCGAATGACGGACAGGTAAAATACACGTCTGTACTGCTGTGTACGATCTCGTCGAATGCTAACACGCGCTGAAAGCACATGCGACATGCTACACTGCACCCCTGTACAAATTTCAAAACTATCGATAAATGAAACGAAACTCATTTGCTTGAAGGCAAACTTTGACAAAACTCAAGCTGTATGGATAGGGACAATACGGAGCTGCGAAGAGGAAATCAAAACAATTCCGAAAGTTTTCTGGAATCACAATAGTAAATTCAAGCTAATAGAGAATCTTTTGTCTAATTGGTCTCTCAGGATTTTATCAATCATTGGTAAAGTAACGGTTAAAGTTTTGACAGTTCTTGCAAGCCCAAATGAAAAAAGTACTGAAGTCTTTCGAAAAGCTCATGTATAATTCTATCAAGAATAGCAATGTAGATAAATTAAAAAATATGGATTAAAGATGTTTAGACTATGATAATCATTCAGACTGGAAAAAAAACTATTCATTGACCATGTTTGAAAATATGGTGGCGATTACATTTGGAGCTTAATTAGTATTGGTCTTACAGAATTAAGAAAAGGGGAAAACTTGGGACCTTTCTCTCGAAATATACTTTTCCTCCACTTGCAAATGAGTGTGGCAAATGGCGCCACCAAGGAGCGAAGATCAGTTAAAGCTACACATGTTGCTGTTTCCAGGGCTTATGATGTTGGTTACGTTGTGTTGTGTTGAGTTGGTCAAAGACATTTTCAAAAATGAAGAAATACCAATCAAACGTCTAGTAGGGTTGCACAGAGACTGCGGGTTGTGGTGAAAATGTAGACGTTTTACGTCAAGGCTTGGTACCAAAAGGCTTGCTAAGATATACTTGACTAATACTAGTCTCCCATTCTTCAACCCATTCTTCAATGATAATATAGCTAGTTAGGTGACTAATCAGATCAGCAGTGAATAAGTACTGACCGTGAAATTCGCCAAATATTTGGCTAGCATGATGTTTTTGCAAGGCACGTATCGAATAGTGTGCTGAATTGATGGTAAACTGTTAAACGGGACATATTTGACCTCTTAATATTCTATATATAGTCCGGCCAGAATGATCTGTCGTGTTGAACTTTGATTAGCATATTGATTTGAGACGAGTCTATACGAGTGATTTAGTGGAAATAGGTTTTTTGTATATATACATGTATATAGTTGTTTATAATATAACAAACCTCATCACAAGCTGCATAATTTGTATTTATACTGGTCTAGATTTAGCGACAAAATTGTTAACATGTGGACAATTGATCACATAGTTACATGAATATGTGTAAACACTGTTTTAAAATTAAATGATACAATCCCTGTGTTATCAATATGAAATTGTAACAAAAACGAATGGTCTAAAACAGCACCCTGCTGGACACAGTAGTATTCCTAATCAATATGTTTTGTTAACACACTAATGGACCTACCCACATTGAAAATTGAAAGGCTGTTCACAGTTGAGCTCAGGTATATCTGTATATAGTGCACGTACCGCCAATTGTCCCTACATTGAACAGCCAGTATGCCAGCTAGTCCTGTGAAACGAAAACAACAGGCTTCGTATCCTATTGACTCCGCGTCCAAACGCAGGAGCTCTCTACCAGATCTATCATGTCCTGAACGTTTCTCCTCCCCTACAGCCTCTGGGCTTGCACTCCAACTAGCTAAAGACAAAAATGTTAACCTTGACCAGATCATCAATAACAAATCCAACGACTCTACCTTTATGCAGACAACTTTGTGAAGGGGCATCTTAACAGCAAATCCGCAAAAACAGTTGATTTTTTACAAGACTATACATCCCTACTAGGGTGCAATTTAATAGAAGTAACTTGATAAAATTTTGATATCATATATCATGTCAAACTGTGAACCTTGCTGTTGAAATCTAATTTGTTCAGTAGTTCGTCAATTTCTACAAAACATGAGAAAATGCATGTTGCAGGGGGACATATTTAACTCATTTGTATCGCATTTATTGTGCAAAACAGTCATGTCGTTTTACCCACAAGAGTCTAAAGCACAACATACGAGCATTGCTTTGACTAGATTTGGCTTTGTGATATGTATTAACACTGATTTTATTTTGACCTTCAATGCAACTGGCGGTTGTGAATAATATCACACAATTATGGTATATAAGAAGGTACATCTTCTTTTGTATTTCGAACGTCAAAAATGCTCATATTAGATACTTTAGAGAACTCTAGACATGGCAGGAAGACTGTATTTAGGAAAAACTGTTCATCCATTGAGTTCGGGGTAAAATATATATGTTTCTGAAAAAAGGCCCAAAGCTCACTAGTTTGACAATTTGTCTTAAAAATGTCATTCTTACTATAATTAGATGTTTTTAAAGTATGATTAAGTAGCATTTGAAATGGCATAAAGTCAAATCCGGTCAAACAAATGCTCCCAACCTGTTCTATAGACACTTGTGGGCATGACAGCTGGGCTATTTTTCAGGTTTGGTTATTTTTGTGACTTAGAATTATTCCATACTACAACTTACCACAAAGTAACTCCATAGAAGAAATTATTAGCATCTACACAAATTATTTGTGATTTTAAGACACTACATGTCCAAACAAACATTTTGGTTTATTACATGACTATTTTTGTGCAACTTTTAACATATTTATTCGTGTTTGAAATTCAACATTATTCTGCTATATATATGACCCTTAAGTTTACTGAAGCTATTATGCCTAATATTGACGCAGTCATTCAAGATGCAGTAAGAGAGGCAGTCAATCGTCCTATCAATCGACAGAAAGTCTAAGATGAAAAAAATGATAACTTTGAGGAGCAAAACAAAAAGCAAGTTGCCGAAAACGAGCTCCTAAACGGACAGTTCTCGGATGTTCAAACTAGTATTGAGGATTTATTTAGAACAGTATAGGCGAAGGAACTTTTTGTGTTATCATAAAATACCACTTAGACCGGATACAATCCAGAATAGCGATGCCATTTTAGTTAAACTTTGCTCGAAAAGCATGGCGTGGAAATCTCGAAAAACTACGAAGACAGATAACATATCATAGGCAAAATTAAACCTACTACCGGAAAAGCTCAACTTATTTGTAGACTCAAGAATTTGAAAATAAAGACCAAAATATGTATGTCTAAATCAAAACTAACGCGCAACCTGAACAAATTATTTGTCACCCAAGACCTCATGAAATACCGCCAAGGCCTTGTGGCTCATCGACTACAACTCAAACATGACAAAAGTATTGACGCATTTTGGACGATGGATGGTCGCATGCATGGTATATAGGAAGGAAACTCCAGTAAGTCGTAAAATCCTCATCAGAACTCACGATGATATAGACATTAGTGAACCAAGACAATGATGGACAACGTATACTCATTATTGACAAAGATTGAAGAGTGAAGGTGCAAATCTTCGTTCTTTTTTATTCTTGTATTCTTTATTGATGGTAAATTTTAGCGTCGACGTTATTGAACAAATGCCATGCACAAAGAAGATGTTTTTTAATTAACTAAAAGCAGGCCTTAAGCGAATTATTTATCGACCGTAAGGATCGACTTCATAAACATTACGATATTGTCCATGGATTATCTACTACATTTGTGTAACTGTTTTATGTTCCTATATGTGATCGTTAATTATTTAGTTGTAACTTAATAACGGGGCAGATATTAAGACTCGAAAATTCGACAATTACGTAATAGCAATTCCCTGCCTTTAGGCCCCTAGCAGCAACACGTTCTCCATATACAGAGGTTATATGTAGAATAGTGTCTATTTATAGTAATGTTGTAAAGATGGCCCTATGTACGCTATTGTAACAATGTTACGCTTATGCTGGCAAGTGTAGTTCACAGTCACGCCGCACAGTACGAATGTACGTCTGTATGCTTGCTTGACTATGTGTGAACTACACGGACGAGTGATATTCGCTTTACCACATCACTTCCGGTCGGAGTTGGCGAACACTGGTCTCTAAATAATACCACCTCGCACCAATTGATCACAACACTCTTCCCCATTTTAATAGGACAAGTCACCGGCAGAATCAGTCACCTGGGTCCGTACTCGGTTCACCCAGTTCGTTCTACCCGAGTCTTTGCGGAGGACGTCTGTCTCGAATGGCGTGTCCAGAAACCTCCATTGAATCCACAGAAAGCATTTGATCCTCTCCCGCCAAGCCGAGGACGCCGTCCTCCCCACAAGCATTGGTGGCGAAGAACGAATCATGGCTGTCCACTGCTTCGCCCGGAAAGTTCAGCAGCTCGTCCTCATCCTCCTCACATGAAACAGTGGCTGGGAACTGAGCATGCCCGTCCCCTGCCTCTCCACTAATCTGAGCCTCGGCTGCCACGGGTTCCGTGGGTATCCCCTCACAGAGGACTTTGTCTCTTAATCGTTTGGCCCAGATCGGAATGTCAAGTGACTTATATCGCTTGAGACGGTCGTGGTGAATGATACTTTCATTCTTCCTGTCGCGAATGCTGTAAAGGACTGTTGACAGAACTTTTGAGACTACATACGGTCCTTGCCATGGAGCACGAAGCTTCGGGCTCTGTCCAATTTTTGCTGACGAATCTATCTTTAATACAAGATCCCCGGTCCTGTACGAAACCTGCCGACAACGTAGATCATAGTCTGCGAGGACTTCAAAAGGCTTCGGGCAAGTAAATGAGTCTCTCTGATGCCCCTTTCTAGGTGTTCAAAATATAAGTCCGGCACTGAACTTTTGGTTTGTACTGCCACTGTTCCGACCATTAAATCCAAAGGCTGGACAACCTCCCTACCGAGCATTAGGCGATTAGGTGTGAAACCAGTCTGGCGATGTTGCGTTGCCCGTATAGCGCCAGCAAGTTGCTGAAGGTGGACATCCCACATTCGCTGCCTCCCTTTCGCATGACACCTGATCATCTGAAGGACCGTCCTATTGTACCATTTCCACCTGACCGTTTGAGCATGGCCGGTATGTTGTCGTTCTGGTCTCACCGTCCTTGTTCCT
Organism: Pecten maximus; assembly: GCF_902652985.1. Lineage (NCBI taxonomy): Eukaryota > Metazoa > Mollusca > Bivalvia > Pectinida > Pectinidae > Pecten > Pecten maximus. The sequence goes on along the minus strand of NC_047022.1, from coordinate 6,097,027 downwards.
CCCTTGATCCGTATAGATTTCAAGAGAGACCCCGAAACGGGAAATGAAACCATCAACCAATGCCCTTGAAACGGTTTCTGCAGTCTGATCTGCCAAAGGAAAACATTCGACCCACTTGGTAAACTGATCAACAACGACAAGAACATACTTATTTGCCCGTTCACTGACAGGTAATGGACCAAGTATATCAACATGGACCCTCTCCATAGGGACCCCCGCATGAAACTTTCCCAGTGGCGCCCTCGATTTCTTAGAGTAGCCTTTCTGAGAGTTACACGCTTCACATTGATCCACGTACCGCTTACAATCGCTCGTCATGCCATACCAGATTGCACTTCTCCTTACCCTTTCAAGCGTTTTCGTTTGGCCTAAGTGACCTGACAACCTGAGGTCGTGTGCGCTATGAAGAACTTGATTCCTCATCTCCAATGGCACCAAGAACAATAGTCTATCCCCAAACTGATCCTCTCATCGGTAAAACCAGACGTCATCCCGCTGAAGAAGCTGCGAACCGCAGAGGTACCAGTGACGAGTAGGCGGACTGCAAAGTTTCAATTCATGTTTATCAGGCTAATAACCGGCTTCCCGCCAGTGTATCAGCGGACCGAGATCATTATCATCAAGCTGACACTGCCTAAGCTCTTCCCTTGTCAAACCTTCCAAACATGACATGTCCCCACCGGAGATCACCTTAGTAGTCCTGACATCAGCGAGGGATAAAGGAATCATATAATCCACCTTCTCTTCAAATGTTTTCCGTTGATTCCGAGCTCTAGTGCAATAAGGGCAGCCCACACAACGCGGATCTTGCAGAGGAACTGATCTTTGGTAACTAAGGCACTCCTCAATCCGGTCCCGAACGCGAGATAATGCATCCGCATTGCAATAGTCCTTTCCTGACCGATAATGTATGACCATATCATACAACGAGAGTTCCTCAATCCAACGTGCTAACTGACCCTCGATGTTCCTGAAGTTGAGGAGCCATATCAGACTATTGTGGTCCGCGCGAACAACAAACTTCCTGCCAAGCAGATAGTGTCGAAAGTGACCCGTGAAAGTGACTATGGCAAGTAGTTCCTTGCGCGTTGTGCAATACTTCCTTTGAGCGGGTGTTAACACCTTCCTCGCGAAGCCAATCATACGTGTTTTTCCACCTTGAATCTAGGAAAGTTCCTCACCAATCAAAGCATTCGATGCATCAGTGTCCAGGACGAACACAATGCTCGCATCGGGATGCGCCAACGTAACTGCTCCTAGCAGAGACTTCTTCAATTGGTCAAATGCACCTTGGTGCTCGTCAGTACATGTGAATCTCGATATTTCAGTTAAGTTATGAAATGGCTCGGCGACTTAAGCAAAATCTCGTACATGGTCCCTATGAGAGTTTGCATAGCCTAGAAATGATTTGACCTCTTTCTTTGTGGTTGGAACAGGCCACTCTGCGATTATTTTACTGCTTTCGGGATTGACGAACACCCCATCCCTGCTCACCCTTTTCCCTAAAAACACGACTTCTTCTTGGAAGAGATGACACTTCTTCGGTTTAAATTTGAGGTTAAAATCTCTGAACCTTGTGAGCACCTCTATAAGATTTCTAAGATGCGATTCGCAATGCTCTCCCATTACGATCACATCGTCCAAGTATGCGAGACATTCTTTCCATGTGAGTCCATGGAGAACGAGCTGTATCACTCGGCTGAACGTTGCTGGACTGTTGCATAAGCCGAAAGGTAGACGCAAATGCTCGAATAGACCGTACTTTGTTATGAAAGCTGTTTTGTGGCGATCACGTTGATCGACCTCTATCTGCCAGTAACCCAAGCCATATCGAGTGTGCTCATAAAGGCACTACCCGCCACGGAATCCAAGCAGGCTCCGATATTTGGAAGAGGGAAAGCGTCTTTCAACGTCACGTTGTTAAGGGCTCGGTAGTCAATACAATACCGCAAGGACCCATCCTTTTTCCTGACAAGCAAAGGGGAAGACGCCCACTCGGACGCTGACGGCTGAATCATTCCCTTCTCAAGCATTGCCTCTATATGCTTCTCTTCTTCCGCCCCAAAACCTAGGGGAGTTCGTCTTATTCGTTGTCGTATAGACTTCGAGTCCCCAGTTTCTATCCGATGTTGAATAGTCCCCGGAACAAACCTAGATCTTAATCACTACGCATGTGGGTTAATGTTGCGTCCCGTTTTGTTGCTCATTAGTGTATTCATTTAAAAAATACATTGCTGTACATTGTTGCAACTTGTACATTCCAACGACGTCACATTGTTTACAGATCCCGCGTTGTGTTTGCACTGCCTTACACGAAGGCTTCATTCTGTGATTTTTAGTGTTTTTGTTAGTTTTCTTACAATTCAATTGATTAGGTATGATTAAACAATCCCAATCAATATGAGATGTGAATGTAATTTTAAGTTTAAACGGCATGTTGCGAAAAATACTGCATATTTCACTTTGACAGTGCATTCGTGATCGGAGCTTCGATCGGCTGTCATGGCAACGATGAGGACGGTAGTTTTATCACCGTGTCGAATTTACAAACTTGCATGTACAGCCGAAAATGTCTGACTATACCTTATGTCTTTGAAAATCATCTGTAAATAATTATTTGTATCAATTACGATCCATTGCATTCGTTTATTAACGTTTGTTCTTTTCTATATACCGATTTCGATACTTAAAACACTGAAGAGTTCCAATATTGAAGAATGAACATTAACACCTGCTCTATAAATCGTTCTAGAGCACCCGACTACCCTAAATCAATAATTATGAAACATGTAAGAGCGTGAAGGTAATTGTATGAGAACAACGAAAAGTGCAGTACATTCTTACGAAAATGACAAACATCGTCAAAATTTCTTAAAAAGTAGTCAATTAATCGTCACTTCGTCAATGAAGACCAGTTTATAACGCCGTTATGTAACCATACTTGAATAAATAGAAGAATGTACAGCACTTTTTCTCGGTTTCTTATCACGATGAACAAGTGCATCATATTTGTTTGTACGACAAAATACGTTGGTCGGGTGCTCTGGCCATATTTACCGACCAAGTGTTAATGCAGTCCTTCGTGCCGGTCACGTGACCACGCGAGAACAGGAGGACCGACGAAAACATCCCGATACGGAGGTTGGACACCTAACATTAAAATCCGATCAAGAAAAACAGAACTTACCAGGAAATCATTATATATTGAATTTATATAAAAACATGACGATTTTTGTTCTTTTTAATTATAAATGCAACATTAACCCACATGCGTATCAGCAAACACTTCCTGAAATGACAGAAGAAGCTTTGCTACCCTCAGTGCTTGTCCCTGTCGTAACCCACTAACGGAACGATCGAAAAGGTCACCAAGATGAGGAAGCGCTGACCGCACCCTTGCCATTTCCTTTTCCATATCCCCGCCTGGCTCAACAATAACCTCCCGGACAATCTGAGATCCGACCGCGTCCCCATCGTGGCCTATTTCATCAGCTTCTAATGCAGTGCCAATATCAAACCCTTTCCCCAGGGTGATATAGTTGTCCGTAGAATTGCACAGCTTAAAAACATATCATTGTCGCCAGACTGTAGGGTGGCTGGAGCAAGTAGGCCATTCAGGTCTCTATGGGGCTGCACAACTATGTCACCTGTCGATTCTTCCTTCCCAACTAATGCACTTTTGGCATATGCGAAAGATGCTGGTGGAACAACAACTTTACTTTTGAGACGGACTTTAAAAATGTTTGCTCCATCGTCATTGGCATCCTGCACGCATATTGCAGTATTGGATTCACCATTCAACTCAACAGTATATGTTGATAAGTCAATAACAGCTCTATGCTTATCAAGAAAATCAAGTCCCAATATCATTTGGTAGAATATACGAGCAACAACCACCGGGGCCCGAGCACGAAGGGAGCCTATCTCAATGCACGCCCCCTCCATGACATGTCCTTTGACCATAGAGTCTTCCCAACCCCAGGTAAATAAATTGCAAGCGACAGTTCAGGTACAACATCAAGGGAGTTGAACAACTCTAAGCTGACGACTTTAACCTAAGCTGCTGTGTCCACAACTGCTCTGCAGTCCTTACCTTCCATTCTGATAGGGAGAATCAACGACTTCCGATGCCGTATGGAAAGGACTTCCCGGTCTTCGCCATTCTGAAATGAAACTCTTCCGAGTTCTGTCTTCGGTTGTTTTGAAGGACCATAGATGAGTTGCTGATTTGTGATCGCGCTCTGAACCCGGGTAAGGGTATCATCGAGAGTTTTTGGGGCTTTGTCAAGCACAGCCAGGGCTACTCGTTTATCTGTCAGGCCCTTCATGAAACTTTCTGTGACCATTATTTGTATAAAGTCCTCCTGTGCCCCTGGGAAACCATCTGTAGCAAGCTCCTATGCCCTCTCCGCATACTCCTCCACATTCCAATTCGGACTCTGACACAACTCTGCTAATTCTCTTCGGACGAGATGCGGGAGATCATGCTTAACAAATCGCTGATTTAGCTTTGGGCAGACGACCTTGAAGTTATCACGCACATGCAATGGCCTTGAGCTGAATAACTTAAGAGCCTTGTCACGGAGACACTCAATAAGTGTATCTAGTTTCTGTCTCTCTGAACAACCATATCGGTCACCAATGTGGGAGATCTGAACAAAGAAAGGCTTCCAATTGGTCTTGCCGTCGTAAGTGGGGAGCCTGACCTTCCTATCCATCTCCTCACTTGCCAAAATTGACCTCCTGCCCCCTACCCCAGAACTTTGGTCTTTACTACTCACTTTATCAATTGATCCAAGTCCTCGATGCGTTTGATTGTAAATGGCGTTTGGAGAAATATCATTTACAGAACCGACGAGCTGACCCAACCCTACCTTTGCATCCTGCTTGGCAAGAGCATATTGTAACTCAGTGAGGGGAATGCTACCATCGCCAGAGGTCTGGGATCGCCGCTAATAACAGAACGTGGGTTTGGCGCGGACGCCGGAAAGTTGTGGGCGTAAGGGGTGACGCGGACGCCGCGATTTGGCGGAAGGTTGCCAGGGCGCCGGTGACGGTACTGCGGGGCGGGCGAGGGCAGACAGACGACAACGGTGATGTTGATACCTCCTCACTGAGTTGCGTATTGCATTTTATAGCAATATCAATTAGCACTGTTATTAACGCCGGCGTAACGCCCGCGAACGCCAATATTACGCCAGTTAGTGCAGGACGCATTTTCGACCAAATATTTTTATATTCCCAAGAGCCGTACTCCCAATATTATTGTAGTGTGTGTCATTGAAATGTCCAAAGAAGTAAATAAATTTATGTGCGTAGACACCTGTTTTTATTAGATATATAATTAATTAAGACGCAACTATTAGAAACGCCAACTTGGCAGGGAGACGCCTCGAGGAGCGGCAAAAGACCTCTAAATATCTATCCGGAAACGGAGGGCAATCCTTTACAATTTTGGTGGCAGCGGTGGGATTTGCCGTGTTACTGTTTTGCTGTATATATTTATTTGGCGTAAAGAGATAGACAGAGATGGATGCACTTTCAGAGCTTTACAAAACGGTAGATAAGATAGGGTCCTACCTTGAAAGCTTACAGGGCTCTGGCGAAAGGCGTAAGAAGCATACATCGACTCCAGCAGGAGAGGGAATGCAGGCATATGAGAGGTAGGACCAGCGTTATGCTGACGAATCAGATGGTGCTACTTTAACACTTCTTTCGTATACTGTATACCAAAATATCCCAGAAAAGGATAGTCCTGTGTTACAAGAGTTTCCTCGAGGCATTTTGACGGCAAATGGCGAGCCAATGACAATTTGTGGGAAGTCCAATTCCTTGTTACAATCGACAAGCATGCAATATGTCTGGAAGCGACCGTTGCAGATATTACGGCGGATGGTATCCTTGGCCTTGATTTTTTTGCGACAGAACGACTGCCACATTGACTTTAAGCAAAATACTCGATTAATTGGGAAATTTGGTTGCAGCAGAGTTAGCATCGTAGAAAACACGGTTATACCGCCACGCCATGAAGTAATCGTGAAAGGCGAACTGAGTGGCGAAGGTCTTCATGAGACATAGGGAATAGTAGAACCTTTATACGACAAAAATAAAACTAGCAACGCAATTTTAGGGCGAACACTCATCAAAGGTACAAAGACCATCCCGATTCGGCTATTGACTCCAACAGACGAAATGCAGGTGCTGTACAAGGATACAATAGTGGGAAAATTCGAACCAGTTACACAAATTATTCGGAATGTAAACAACGTGTAGATCAACAACGACGGTTCCAGCACATCTACAGAAACTATATCAAAGCACTGTTGCGAATTTGGACACAGAACAAGCCAGGGGCGTAAAACAGCTCTTGTGTGAGTATTCGGGATTGCTTTCCAAGGACGATCAGGATTTGGGCCAAACCGATATTGTAAAACATAGTATTGATACGAGGGACGAGAAACAGATCAAACAACAACATCGGCGTTTGCCGTTTCACTCAAAGAAAGAAGCAGACCGCCAGATTGACGAAATGCTGGAGAGGGGAATAGTAGAAAAATCGAATGGACCGTGGGCTTCAGGAATAGTCTTAGTTAAGAAGAAAGATGGCAGTACGCGCTTTTGTGTTGACTATCGCGCTTTGAACAACGTAACAATTAAAGATGCGTACCCGTTGCGTAGAATTATTATTATTTTTTACTTTTTATTCAATGTTTACATGTCATATATATGATACATAATAATAAAAGGATTCAGAAAAAAGTATGAAAATACTTATTTAAATCTGTCTCCTTAAATAATAGATTGGCGGATGACAACACTGTATAGCCATTTATTAGTCAAATAGTATAACTTAAAAAACAAAACTATTGATGAGAGAGAGAGAGAGAGAGAGAGAGAGAGAGAGAGAGAGAGAGGGGGGGGGGAGGGGAGAGGGAGAGAGAAATGTAATGGGACCTAGTGATACTATAGGTACTACATAAGCATAATGACATAATAAAACATAGAAATATAATGTAAATATACAGCACTAGTGACCTCTTGGGACTCGTAAAATGGCACTATTGATTTAAAAAAACGTATGGTTTTTAGAATATAAAGTTGGATGCAATGGAAAATATTTTCATTCTCTGTAATCGATAGATTTGGATTTCCGTATAGAAGCATATCAAAAGTGTAGTCTATTGGTAGATCTAGAAAACATTCGTTTCTTACAATGGTATAGTTTGGACAAGACAATAGAAAGTGTTCAGTGGTTTCATACGCTTGTCTACATGAACATACAGGGCTGTCGATAAGATTACGACTAAATAGATGGGCATTTAGAGAGCTGCAATTCATCCTCAATCTAGCATGATGAACCTGATTAGAACGTTTCCCATAACTATAATAAGGAGGGACTGTCGGTGAGTGTCTGTGTAGGTATTTTTTCAGGTTACTAAGGGAGGGGCTATTTTTAATATCTGGGGGTAGTGAGTTCCACAGGTCAATAGAAGAAGGGAGAAAAGAGTTTTTATAGAAGTTCGTTTTACAGAATACATTATTTAAGTTATCAGCATCGCGTGTGTTATATTGATGAACGTCCATTCTACGTTGAGGGAGTAAATTAGAAAGGTTTGGGGGAGTGAGGTCAAAAATTCTTTTGTATACCTGAACAATTTTCTTCACTTTACGGCGATATTGTTGAGTGTCCCACCCAGTTTCTTCATATAATTTATCATGGCTTGTAAGTTTGATCCCACCCGTTATAATTATTGCAGCTTCCAGTTGAATATTTTCTAGAGATTGACACTGTTGAATAGTTAGATTATCCCAGACGATATCCCCATATTCTAGTGTGGGCCTGATAAAGGAGAAGTATAAGGTTTAAAGTGAACTCCTATCTATTTTAAATCTGAAACGTCTCAATATGGCTAGTTTATTTGATGCTTTTTTAATCATATAGTTTCTATGTTCAGACCAAGTACCGTCATGGGAGAGGAATAGCCCTATATGTTTATGATGTTTGACCTCACTAACAGGAACGTTATTCATGAATAATGTGGGGTGACGGGTTTATTAATTTTCCTGCTCACTAAAAGAGATTCGGTTTTTTCTGGGTTAAACTTAACCAACCACTGTTCAGACCATTCATGTATTTTCCTTAAACAGTCATTTAACAAATCAGCACAGTGAGTGGGAGTATCTACTATAGCATAACGAGAAGTGTCGTCTGCAAATAATATTTTGGTGTTGATGCCTTCAACAATATCATTAATAAAAATCAAAAACAATAGAGGGCCTAATAATGACCCCTGGGGAACCCCAGCACTAATTTCCATCCATTCGGAAGTCTTACTATTAACAACAACTCTTTGCTTCCTATTATTTAAATAACTTTGAAACCATGATAAAAATCTTCCACCGATGCCTATTTTGCGTAATTTGGTAAGTAAACCCGTATGCCAAACTCGATCGAATGCCTTACTAATATCACAAAAGATCATTCGAATTTCTTTACTTTTGTCTAGTGCTGAATAAATGTCATTAGTAATTGCAATTAACTGATTTACTGTGGCTCTGAATCCAGACTGAGACGGTGATAATATAGAATTTTCAGTAATAAACTTATAAAGGTACTTTAAAACACATCTCTCCATTACTTTACCTACTATTGAAATTAAAGATATTGGTCGATGGTTTTTGAGAAGAGAAGGATCGTCTTTTTTAAGCACAGGGGTAACATTTGCTAACGTCCATGTGCTAGGAAAAGATGAAGTGGCTAAAGAATAATTAAAGATTATTTGAAGGGAATAACACAAAATTGCTGCCGCTTCCTTAAGTATTCTTGGATTTACAAGATCAGGTCCCACTGCCTTGGAACAGTCCAGATTAGATAACACGGAATAAATGTCATTTGTTTCAATATGGATATGAGTAAGCAAAAGTTCATTATTGTAAGTGGGTGGAAGTTCTGCGTTAGTATCATCGACAGTGGAGTTAAGACAGAAGAGTTCATTAAATGCATTGGCTATGTCAGAGTCATTGGTAAGAGTAGACGTGTTAGTATGAATGGGTGGTATATTACTCTTTTTATTAGAATTTAACATCAGTTTACCTACCGTTTTCCACCAAGATTTCCCATGTGTTTGATTACCAAGTATTCCACAAAATTTACGAATGTAGATATTTTTCGCACTACGTATTAAACTTACACATTTGTTCCTGACTCTTTTATACTTACTCCAATCCTCCACAGTTCCTGATCTCTTGGCTAATCTGAATAATCTTTTCCTTTTCCGACATAATTTACGAATTTCACTGGACATCCATGGGGGTTCTCTGGTGCGTATTGTTACTAATTTGTTAGGAAATACATTCCTTAGCAGTAGAATTGACGATTCACTCGATAAACTTTGCGGTGCGCAGTGGTTTTTCACTCTAGATCTGTCGTCCGGATATTGGCAAATTGCCATGGATCCCGCCGATAAACCAAAACCGCTTTCGTGACAAGAAAGGGCCTTTTTCAGTTTACAGTGTTGCCGTTCGATGCATGCAATGCCCCCGTAACATTTGAGCGGCTGATGGAGGTAGTGATGGCCGGATTGCAATGGGAAGTGTGTCTCATTTACTTGGACGACATAATTGTACATGGGAAAACATTTACAGAATGCATGGATAACATGAGAAAAGTTTTTGATCGCCTAGGCAAAGCTGGATTGAAGCTGAAACCCCGGAAGTGCACTCTCTTTTCCCAAAAGGTATCGTTTTTGGGACACATTGTGTCAAGCAACGGGATAGAGACGGATCCGGATAAAACGGCCAAAGTTAGCAAGTTGCCAGTGCCAACAAATGCGGCCGAAGTGCGAAGTTTTCTTGGCCTCTGCAGTTATTACAGGAAGTTCATTGATAACTTCGCGCAAATAGCGGCGCCACTACACAAACTAACTGCAAAAACGGAAAAGTGTAGCTGGACAAACGAACGACAAAGCGCGTTTGAAGTGCTCAAAAGAAAACTCACGTCTACTCCCATACTAGCGCATCCATATTTCGAGTTGCCGTTCATTCTCGATACAGACGCGAGTAATTCGAGTATCGGTGCAGTTTTGTCACAGGTACAAAATAACCGCGAACGGGTGATCTGTTATGGAAGCAGAACATTGTCAAAGAGTGAAAAGCGTTACTGTGTAACACCCAAAGAATTTTTCGCTGTTGTGCATTTTATGCGATATTATCGATACTATTGCCTATTTGACAAGCAAACGGTTTTTGGTGAGAACAGATCCCAGCGCGCTCCGTTGGTTAATAAAAAAGAAGGAACCAGAGGGAAAAACGGCAAGGTGGATAGAAACGTTGTCTACATTCGAATTCGACATTCAGCACAGACCTGGTAAACAGCACGGAAATGCAGATGGACTTAGCCGAGTACCGTGCCCTCAGTGCGACCAGAAAGCGGGAAAAGGTGGTGGAAAGTCAAAGCACGTACGTGCTGCAACCGGTGACCAGGACAATCAACTAGGAAAAACGTCTATCGAACACGACCAAGAAAAGGACAAGGCACTTTCAGCACTCAAATCTTGGATAAAGAATAGAAAACGGCCGGAATGGAAGGAAATGAGCGGGGAAGAAAACGAATTGAAGTCATACTGGGCGCAGTTTGACAGATTCCAGTTGAGAGATGGAGTCGTATGTCGGTCGTGGAATGATACCAAGAAGAAGACGTTGTCTTGGCAAACTGTAGTGCCACGACATTTGCGAGTTTCCGTTCTAAAGCAAATACACGACAAGAGGAGTGGGGTCATTTGGGAATACGCAGAAGCTTAAAGAAGGTGCGACAAAAGTACTACTGGCCTGGACTTCAAAAGGACGTACGACAGTGGATAATTAGTTGCGAAAAGTGTGCAAGAGATAAGCATCCTAATCAGACGCGAAGGGCTCCGATGCAGCTGGCACAAAGCGGCATGTCAATGGAACGCATCGCTCAGGACATCACAGGGCCATTGCCACTAATGGACGACGGGAATCGGTAGTAATCGGTGATAACTTTACGAAATGGACAGAGGCCTTTGCAATGCCAAATCAAGAGGCTATGACCGTGGAAAATATATTGGTGGAAGAGGTAATTAGCAGATTCGGAGCTCCAACATACATACACACTGATCAAGGACGCCAGTTTGAAAGCGCCTTATTCAAACAGATTTGCTAAGCATGCAGAAAACTCGGACGACACCATACCACCCACAGAGCGACGGAATGGTAGAACGGTTTAACAGGACACTGACAGAGATGCTAAAGTCGTTTGTGAATGAAAATCAAACCGACTGGGATATACAATTGCCGTATTTGATGATGGCATATAGGTCATCGGTGCATGCTTCCACAAACTTCATTCCAAACTATCTCATGTTGGGCCGGGGAATTTCTATGCCGTTGGACGTGATGATGGGAAGGTTACCGGACGAGAATGGAACGAATGTTGGACAGTGGGTTACCTTTATCCAGCAGTCACTGCAACAGGTATATACCTACTTCCGCGAGTTTACTCAAGCGTCCGCTTTGCGTCAAAAACGGTATTACGATCGCAGATCGATGGGTATAAAGCTTAAACCAAAGGATCAAGTATGGGTTTATTTTCCACCTGTTAAACCTGGCACAAGTCCGAAATTGACATCGTTTTGGCGCGGTCCTTTCATCGTGACAACGACTGTGTCCTATGTGACGTACGAACTTTGTCCAATTGGTGGCGACCGAAAGCATATAGTACACGTTGACCGGTTGAAACCGTGTCGGGAGAGAAGCGGTGATTTTGATGTCGTAGCAGAATCCGCGGAAAGTGATGACGAAGTAGACGCAGAGCCCGAAGAACAGTTATCGCTGGAATTGATCAAAATTCCTCGACCTGATGCAGGCGATATTGATCAGTTGGAAAATATAGGGAGTACAGCTCTTGGTAATACGCGACCCCGACGTGCGCGAGTACATCCAAAGAAGTTTCAAGACTTTTATATGTACAAAGTCTCCCAGCATTACCAAAGAAATATTTCTGTTCATTGCAGAGTATGGGAGGACACAGACCAGCGAGACTGTATTGCTATGCCTGTAAAATAACTTTTGCGGATATGAGATGCCTCCAAATGCACATTGTGCATTGCTCTGTTGCAAGGGAGAGCCAATATGAAGAATATGTACCAAAGGATAGAAATAGGGGAAGAAGTAGGTCGCCACGACGATATCCGTGCAAACAACGTGACCGGACCTGTGGTCGGAAAGCTGACTTGGAAAGGCACAGGAAACGATTCCACAGTGACCCCACAGAGCGGAAGCCGACTCGACCACAGAAACCGGCTAAGAAGTCTAAAGCCTCACAGTCACAAGCAGAATCGCCAGCGGCATCACCAGCAGCTTTTCCAGCAACACCACCAGTCACAGCGGCAGCCGGGAGTGAGGAACAGGTGGACGTATCTCCACTTGGCTGTGTTCGGAAAATATCGACCGTGATCACGAATGCGGATACGGAACTAGGACCAGATCCAGACGTGTCATTGACTGTTGCCACACGCCAGTGCTCGATAGAGTCCCTTATGTCGCCAATTTCGACCAGCTCGCCGAAGAAGACTATATCCGCAAACACACCGACAAAGGCTTAGATTACAGGGGAACAGAAGGACGAGGACGATACCGGAAATTCCATCATTCGGTGCATTGGCTCCGGCATGATGGAATTTCCGGCGTGCAGTGTAACTTCTGGATTAAGCACCACAGGCGGGAAGAGTCAACGGTCAGAACCAGCGTCGTTGATGGGGAGACTATACAGAGGTCCAGTGTTCCTGTAATTACTTGGGACGAGTACGAAGAGATTGCCTGATACTGGCGGCGGATGTCATTTGAGTTGTTCTAATTAACGCGGAACGCGCACGATTTATGGACACTCATTTTTTTTCATTTAATTTTGTGTGAATGTTTAATTAACTGTAAGTAGCGTGGATGTGGCTACGAGGTTGTTATGAATGTGTTCGTGAGTAATATGAGAATATGTTAATGGTAAAAGGCAATGTGCTGATTTGTGCAAGACTGATTGATTTGTTTGGTTTGTATAATTGTATAATTTTATGAAATTAGAATTGTGGGCATCTTAAGCTCTTTTTGTTGAATGCTCGTCTGTGGTATATAGTACTACTGTAGAGCTAAGTCGTACTGTAGAGTTGGCCGAGACGTCCAACACGGAGGCGTGGGTAATGTAATGTTTTGTAATATAATTTGTTTTATTTACAATATCTATTGCTTAATTGTATTTATGTCGTTATCTGTACACTTGACAATTGTTCCTTACTCGTGTAGAATTTACCTGTAGTCATTTGTGCGTGTCGTATTGTATTGTAGACTGTGAATTAGATTCACTGACGAAGCACGTGCAATGTAACCATGTGTAGCATACCTGTGGAGTTATACGGGAGTACGACCTTATTGGTCAGGTTACACTCGGGTATATAAGGTCGGGGTACCAGTAATACGCGCCCTTCTCTCTTCTGCTGGAGTTGAACTGGACAGACGTTACAAATGGTGAGGATTGGTATAATGACAGAGCATCTTGTAACTCAGTGAGGGGAATGCTACCATCACCAGAGGTCTGGGATCGCCGCTAATAACAGAACATGGATTTGACGCGGACGCCGGAAAGTTGTGGGCGTAAGGTTGCCAGGGCGCCGGTGACGGTACTGCGGGACGGGCGAGGGCAGACAGACGACTGTAACGCAGTTGCGTTCCGCTCGTTTATTTTTGGACTCATTCCGGAAAATTGTAACATCCGGTTACGTAAGATACCCGTGCTGCTGTGGGGTCAATCACTTTTTCGTCCGGGTGTCAGCAGGGTAAGTGGTGTTGACTTTTAATCTGTGAAATTAGTTAGATAACCGTCGCCCATCCTTTCCTAAATTTCATATTAATTTGTCTGCTGGATATTATTTGCCACTATCGTACATGTATTTTTATTTTCACGTGTAGTATTTTGATGTATTTTCGATGTATAGAACTTTGTTTAATTTGAGTCTCGTGTGCCGGTGTCATGTCGGAAGTCAGGTTGTTGCTTGAAGGAGTTATTCCATTTTGAGAGCACTCGCGGAGTGGCTAGTGAATATTTCCGCCTCTCGGGCTGTTTCTATACCGGTTAAGCGAGGGATGGTTGTTGGTAACCTCGCAAGTAGATACGGGAGAAAAGACGGGTGGTTAGCAAATGTGTATTCTGACCGGACATGCCACGTGCTTGAGACTCGGGGTAAACTACATTTATTTCATTTATATGGTTAGTTGTGATTAAACGATGGTTGGCATATGTTTTAGGCTAGACGTATATTTACCGGAGATGTTTTCAATGGAAATTTCACTAATCGATTATTGAATTTAACAATTGATTATCGCTGTATTTTGGTAATTTCGATTAATTTTCGATTATAATCGATAATCGGCCCACCACTAGTGCTTGAGGCCTAATTATCAATGCTAAACACATTTATGCATTGTTTTATACTGGGCCTAAGAAATGCTGCCAGGGAAAAAACAAAAAAACTAAAATATTGTTTTACATTATTCATAAGAAATGCTGAATCATGTAAACTGGCAAATATAATGGGAGAGCATGTTTTATATTAGGCATAAGAAATGCTGAATCATGTAAATTGGCAACTATAATGGGCGAGCAACTCTGATGTAAAATCATAATTTGGAAGAAAATTTATGTAAAAACATGCAAGGATGAAAACATACAAGGATGTTGAGTATGTCCACTATACAGAATTGTGTAATCCGAAATGACACCTTGAACTAGATTATTCCCAGGAGCTTGAAAGAAACACTGTATACGAAGCAGTTGAACTTTTAAAATTTAACATTCTCTGAATAGACATTTTCTGGAAAGTTTGTCATTTTGTACAATTTTTGATGATCATGACTTAGGGTGCTATGATCACCCCTGTACTAATTGCCTGTAAAACTAACTTTGTCCTTGTAGATTGACAATACAAAGGAAATATAGGTATAATTATTGATCAAGAATTGATATTGTGTTAACTACAATGCATTAGAATCTAATTTAAATGATACAAATGTATATGTGTTGATATAACTAAAATTGTGTGGTTGTAAAACCTGATTGAAGGGAGTCGCCTCCATTTTCTTTCAATATGTTGTACCAGTTGTTACCTGGTGTATTTTTGTGGAAAATGAAATGTATCTTTGGCCAGTGAGGAAATTCTTCTCTTGTGAATTTAATTTTGTTTTCCTGGTAAGCAGTTAGGTAACATGTTGATGTGGCAACTGATGTCCAGCTTTTTCACCTAGATTATCTCCCTTTGGCTGTTTGTAAATTATCTCCCTTTTGACTGTTACCGGCTACGGGTCGTAGCCTATTCAGGTGGTTGGGGGGTATGTAACGCAGTTGCGTTCCGCTCGTTTATTTTTGGACTCATTCCGGAAAATTGTAACATCCGGTTACGTAAGATACCCGTGCTGCTGTGGGGTCAATCACTTTTTCGTCCGGGTGTCAGCAGGGTAAGTGGTGTTGACTTTTAATCTGTGAAATTAGTTAGATAACCGTCGCCCATCCTTTCCTAAATTTCATATTAATTTGTCTGCTGGATATTATTTGCCACTATCGTACATGTATTTTTATTTTCACGTGTAGTATTTTGATGTATTTTCGATGTATAGAACTTTGTTTAATTTGAGTCTCGTGTGCCGGTGTCATGTCGGAAGTCAGGTTGTTGCTTGAAGGAGTTATTCCATTTTGAGAGCACTCGCGGAGTGGCTAGTGAATATTTCCGCCTCTCGGGCTGTTTCTATACCGGTTAAGCGAGGGATGGTTGTTGGTAACCTCGCAAGTAGATACGGGAGAAAAGACGGGTGGTTAGCAAATGTGTATTCTGACCGGACATGCCACGTGCTTGAGACTCGGGGTAAACTACATTTATTTCATTTATATGGTTAGTTGTGATTAAACGATGGTTGGCATATGTTTTAGGCTAGACGTATATAATTGTGAATTCCTCACTGTGCCTCACGGGTATTATTTTGGTACTTTGTTATTTTTACACATGTTAATAAATTGTTGAACTTTATATGACGAGTCTATTTTCTTTCTCACCAGTTTACTAAATATTGTCTATTGCCTGAAAATTCATTTGTATTTGGAATCTGCAAGCGAAAGCGGCAGTCGAACCCTGGGCAAAAACTTGGTAGCAGTCCGACACACGTGGCACCCCTGCGGTACACGTGCTGCGCGTTACACGACAACGGTGATGTTGATACCTCCTCACTGAGTTGCGTATTACATTTTATAGCAATATCAATTGGCACTGTTATTAACGCCGGCGTAACGCCCGCGAACGCCAATATTACGCCAGTTAGTGCAGGACGCATTTTCGACCAAATATATTTATATTCCCAAGAGCCGTACTCCCAATATTATTGTAGTGTGTGTCGTTGAAATGTCCAAAGAAGTAAATAAATTTATGTGCGTAGACAACTGTTTTTGTTCGATATATACATGTAATTAATTAAGACTACTAGAAACGCCAACTTGGCAGGGAGACGCCTCGAGGAGCGGCAAAAGACCTCAAAATATCTAACCGGAAACGGAGGGCAATCCTTTACAACATGTATTCACCAATATCAAATAAGAAGAATATAGACATGTGCTTCGCAACTTGTGCAGCAGCCCACACTTAAGATTAACCTATCTATCATTGATACTATTTGTCTTAATTCAACATGAATGCGTGTATCATTTATATTTCAGGTACAGGTGTTTGTCATACCCGTATGAATATATGTACCGCTTGGTCATTCTACAGATTATAAAGCTATAGAAAAATCTAATGAGAATGTTGAGAAAAAATGAAATAAAACTACCATTAGGGGCTGATGGGCGGGACAAAAAGGGTTAAATTGACTGAAATTTCAAAAATCTTCTCAAGACACAAATAAGGTAGAATCAAATACTCTTCATAGATGGAAGGGTCCTAAAATGCTTACCCAAGGTGATAAGTGTAGCGTTGTGTAGTTCAACCGTGCGTATCCGATGATGATGTAGATGATATATCTGATAACCTTTGAAGTTGTATAAATTGTTTGTTCAGGACAATTTTCTATAATGTTTCTGACGATTCCTTTCGGCAATAGAAATTTAAATAAACAACGACATTGTAAGACAGTAATAACTGAATATTTTCATTTTATAGCATACACCATTAATAAAAACCATAAGACTTAGTTAATTAGGTAAGCACTCAAAATTGTAAACTAATAAATTCTTTTAATATTTAACGAGAACATCATCAAGGCGATCATTCGTCTCCGTATCTATTTTTACTTAAGTCAGAGAAATATAATATTCCGCTTTCAAATATAGTCTAGAAGAATCGTAACATCGATAGCAAGTATTGTTGGCTTAAAAGCTATCATTATTCCGACATGTAACCACTTATTTATCTCTCTTCCTTCTCTAGGAGGCCACGATTGCCGTGTGGTTAAGGTGTTCCGACACTTAATCACTAGCCCTCCACCTCTTGGTTACGAGCTCGAAACCTACGTGTGGCAGTTTCCAGGTACTGGCACGTCCTTAAAGCTGACAGTACAAGTTAAAAGGTTTCACTTTAAAATAAAAAAGTCATATTATTTTTGAAATGGTTTGGAGATGTTCCTGTGGTAAAAAAATATCTTCCGGTGACCGTTTCCATGGAATAGGCAGACATTTTAGTTTAAGTCTTCTTGGATACGAGACTGTGAACCAGTGACTATAAAAGCACAGTACCCGTAAAACCGGTTCCCATTCTAACATTGCACGCTTGACGTGCAGCTATATGCGCTAAGTATTGTAAACACACTCAACCCGATAATCCTCCTCTCAAAATAAAGATTTTTGTTTTATCTCAAAACGAAAGATTGTTTTAACTTGCGTTATCAGCTTTAAATGACCCTGGCTGTTAATAGGACGTTAAACAAAATAAAACAAAATCAAATCATTCCCTAATCCAGTTATGATGTAGAGATTGAACATTAAAGAAAGAGGACCGAACAAAATGATTAACATATTAACTAATAGTCTAAAATCGCGAAATTGAAAAGATTGTTGACAACTGATCAAAAATATTTAAATCCATATCTTGGACGCTATCTGTAAATAAAGTGATGACAAAGAAAATATCATCATGCAAAAAATGTATCAAAACATGAAAAGTATCATTCTTTAGCTTATATATATATTCAACAGTCAAACCTTAACCAAAATATATTCCATTACTTTAATGTTGATGTGAGATTAGTGAATTGGTACTATCCTGGGGACGTAGACTAAGAATTCGGACAAGCTAAAAACTGTTTCTATAACTATCGGTTGAGCGTCTCATACTAGTAGAATTTCTTTTACGCTGAACACGGGTAACAACCACTTGCTTATCGCCCTTCTAGGAGGAAACTGCAACTACATTTCCAGGTGTTCATCAATTTTGAGTGGAATTTTTTCGTTCTTCAGGTCAAGCGCACTTTTCAATTCTGGGTACCCAAGTAGCTGATAAACATCAGAGCATGCTTTGTTGGTTTGTTTGAAGACACTAGGGTGGATGTTTTGTCTCCAAGCCCTTGCAGTTTTTGTAGAATTATATCTAAGAGTACTGCCCGGATCCCCTTGTGTGGAGGAGGCAATCCTGTTGGTCAGAAGAAATTTGTCCTCTGCAGTAACTTGATAGCCTACAAAATTGTATTTTTTTTCAATGCTTGCTTGAAAAAACAAGCAACATTTAATTTACTTTGATGTTTATGCAGTGCTACAGGCACCAAATAAAGTTTCCTTTTACGACACCATAGCCCTACAGTAGATTGACATAGGGGTTGACTAGATTTTTTCCTGTGTTATCATACCTCGGAAGATATATACTGCTATCTATTGCCGCAATGAATATGAAAAAAATCCATTCAATCGATATATTTACAATAGGGTGATTTGAAATAAGAATATAAACATCATAATTATTTTAAAGAGTTTTAACTTTTGATAGCTACGAAAAGATGAAAAATTAATGGAACAGCCGGTGATCCCGCCAATGAGCCATGCCATCGTTTACCGTGTCCGTCTTCAGTTTCCCGCAATTTTCTTAAAACAAAAAGGCACCAAATAACATCAAATACAATAATTCATATTAAATTGAATTTATTTTATGTGAAAAGATTGTAACGAAAAAACAATTACGGAAATGAAACAATGCCTATTTCTCTGGCACATCAATATCCCACTGATGAAATGTGTGAAATTAGCACGTGAAACGATGTTTTCATATTGTATTCATAATGTTTTTATAGTCAAACGTTTGTTGTATTTACTGTATGTTCATATAAAGAATCAACACAGAATGTAATCCATTTTCTTGGTGTTTCTTTGGAGTTTGAGTATGATATACCAGGTGTCTCCGGTTGTGGTAGGTCAGACATTGCTGCTGTCTCCAGTTCAGGCATGTTACCGGTAAATATGGACGATACAAAGCATCCTATTTACATTGAGTATATAGAGGTTATCTAACAGTGTCTTCAGTAATACCAAATATATTTCACGAGTGGGGCTAATATTTTGATATTTTTCACGAGTGCGCAGCACGAGTGAAAAATATAAAAAAAAATATTAGCCACACGAGTGAAATATATTTGGTTTTACTGAAGACACTGTTAGATATTCCGTTTATTACATTTTTTATCAACGAAAACCCTACCCCGTATGCTAACTACAACTACAGCGATAATTTGTAAACGAAAAAAGTAGTCTCCCCTGTCTAGGTGCTGACATACACAATTTTTGATATTTCACTGGTAAAAATGTAATAAATCATTATCTGCTATATCGAATGTTTCATCAGGGTCAATGCTATCAGGTATTTCCATCATGAAATGTCCGTGCATCTTTTCATCATGACAGACGTAAAGTTGGCGTTGATGTCACGTCTCGCAGACGACAGAGTTTATGATAATATAACATGATAATTGCAACTTATCTTTAATCATATTTCCATCTGCAATACAAAAAAAAAGGTTACTGGAATAGATTTTGATAATTTGTCGCCCCAACGTGAGTTTATTGTAAGCTTAGCTATCGTTTGTTTACATTCACGTTCTTATTATTCGTTTCGGTTCTTGTCTTGGAACCGAGTCAGACTTTAGACGATTCTAACATTGACAATGTAGCACACATGAAAATATATATCGATATATATTGGCCGATATTATTGATGCATTGTCGATATATTTGACGGAGGGCAAGGTATTTACTGGTCCGGCAATACAGTTGTAATATACGCATATTGATACATTTATATAATTATACAACCACGTATTGATGGCACATTCACGCCTTACAGGAATCGTTGTTAGTTGAGCGTGTTTGGTTAAACCATATATGCAGTGCAACATAAACAATATTATCACAGTTAAAAAACGCGACAAGACATTTAATCTGAGATTGCTATGGTTATCAGCAATGTCGTTTTACTTATCCCTTGTTATATGGAAAGTGGGTCAATAGATATCTTCCTAACTTGGAGTCCAGTTTCTCGTTAAAATGATTTTGTAGAGGTTCACTATTGTAAGGTTCTGAAGAAAGACCTGGATATTTTCCTTTGTTTCCTGCTTACATTAGCATTGATGGCTGCTCCTCAGCATATGTTCTTGGAGTCAACTTCCGGTTTTCTCGTTGCTATGATTTTGTAAAGGTTCACTATTGTAACGTCCAAAAGTACAAACTTGATAATTTCCCTTGTTTTCTGCTTACATTACCATTGACGGTTAATCCCCAGCATATGTTGGAAGGAAAGGTGGCTTGCGGATCCTCTGGTACACAGGGGTCTATCTTGAGGACTGAATCCCTTTGGCAGCCTTCGGTGACCCTCGGTGCTGTTGGGCATGGGCAGTCATCATCGTTTTCCCCCTTTCCAGCGGCTCCTTTTTAAAGTGTGGCTCGGTGATTGGCTAACTTACCCTTTTCGATCTCTCATCATGCCTAATCGATCCCTGACAGCACAAGTAAAAAGGTTTCACTTTGAAATGAAAAAGACATATCATTTTTGAAATGGTTTGGAAATGTTTCCTGTGATAAATAAATATCTTCCGGTCACTGTTTCCATTCAAGAGGCAGACATTTTAGTTGAAGTCTTCTTGGATGCTTGACTGGCGACCAGTGACCATAAAAGCGCAGTACCCGTCAAACCGGTTCCCATTCTAACATTGAACGCTTGACGTACAACTATATGCGTTGAGTATCGTAAACACACCTGACCCAACAACCCTCTTCTGAAAATAAAGATTTTTTTTTATCTCAAAACGAAAGTTTTTTTTAACTTGCGTTGTAAGCTTTAAATGACCCTGGCTGTTAATAGGACGTTAAACAAAATAAACCAAACCAAACCATCTCTAATCTCAGTTATGATGCAGAGATTGGACATTATTAAAACTTCATTTAAAAATCTTAACCTGACCGTATTAAGAGAGAAATATTTTGTAAAGATTATAAAGAAAGAGGACTGAAAAAAAAGACCAACATATTAACTAATAGTCTAAAATCGGGAAATTGAAAAGATTGTTGAAAACTAATCAAAAATATTTAAATCTATATCTTGGACGCTAACTGTAAATGAAGTGGTGACAAAGAAAATATCATCATGCAAAAAATGTATCAAAACGTGAAAAGTATCCTTCTTTAGCTAATATATATATTCAACAGTCAAACCTTAACCAAAATCTATTCCATTATTTAAATGTTGATGTGAGATTAGTAAATTGGTGCTGTCTTGGGGGGTGAAGGCTACGAATTTGAACAAGCTAAAAACTGTTCATAAAATTATCGGTTTAGCATCTTATACTAGTAGAATTCCTTACACTCTGAACACGAGTAGCAATCACTTGCTTATCGTCCTTCTAGGAGGAAACTGCAACTACATGTTCAGGTGTTCCTCAAGTTTGAGAGGAATATTTTCGTTCTTCAGGTCAAGCGCAGTTTTCAATTCTGGGTACCCAAGTAGCTTATAAACATCAGAGCACGCTTTGTTGGTTTCTTCAAAGACACTAGGGTGGATGTTTTGTCTCCAATCCCTTGCGGTTTTTGAAGAATTATATCTAAGAGTACTGCCATGATCCCCTTGTGTGGAGGAGGCAATCCTTTTGGTCAGAAGAAATTTGTCCTCTGCAGTAAACTGATAACCTACAAAATTGTATATTTTTTTCAATGTTTCTATAGGATTTTGTGCCAGGTCCTCGTAAAAAACTGTATATAATCTCCCAGGGGTAATCTCGTTTAGTTTTGATTGATTCCTGATAATCATTTCTCATTTTGTTACATAGGGACCGTGCGCCATCTTCCACAGTCTTGAGCCAAGAATGTTTATATCTTGAATTTATCACAGCTCTTGGATCTCTCAAAAGATAAACTATTTTCAGATGAGGTAATTCGGCTAAAAGCTTTGATACGAATCCGATACTAATCCTTGGAACTTTACTAACTATTGATAAATTAGTTGAGCACTGATTTACAAATTTCCTTAAGCAAATAATGCTATTTTTTGTGGTGCAATTCTTAATCATTCTTGTAGGTTCCATAGATTTAGCAACTTGCCATGGACGTAAAAGGGGCAGGTATTTTTGATTGTCACATGTGTATATCCCTCGGATAATGTCCAGTATTTGGTCATCAGTCTTGTTGTGTTTGCTGTGGAACAAAAAAAGACTTGTCAACAATTTGGTCTGGATAAAAACAAAAACAAACAAAAAACAAAACAAAACAAAAATGTTGCAAAATATTATCAGTCGTTATCATGCATCTACGATTTTCCCTAAATTATGTACATTTAAAGTGTCCGCATTCGTGTTTTGTAAATACTTAAACCATTTCATAAACATTAAAAATAGTAACATAATACAATATAAGGTCCTACTAAAATGCATATGGCCACCACTCACAGAACGATGGGTTGTCTCAAGTCACTACCATCCAGGTGACCCAATTCAGATTTCTCCGTGTAGTATTTTTTCATGAACATCAACTCAGCTCAATATCATTTTAACCCCTGAATATACAATTGTATCAACAAATTCTACGGTATTGACCCGTGTATTACTTATACTATATCATCATTTCATCATTTATAAGATACAATAAGCGTTTAAGAAGTATGAAATCCACAGTTAAAATCGCTTAAAAAAATGGTAAATTTGGCAGAAAGCTTCCATGGGTCAAAGGTCAACCAAAATTGTGAATTAAATAGCCCCGACCCCCCAAAGGCCTGAGGGGAGGGGCCAAAAAGGGTTAAATTGACTAAAATTTCAAAAATCCTTATCTCAACTCCCAGATATGGTAGAATCAAATGACGCTGGGGTCTCAAGTTTACCCATGAGGAGGGGCTAAACTTTACTATAGTTTATATAGGGAAATCACAATTCTAAATATCATTTGTTTGATTTTTATTGGAATTCATCCAATTTGGTTAACATTATCAGCATGGGATTACAGGCCGATTGCATGCACATGTTGATCCTGATTGACACCCTAGGCTGATGGGTGGGACCATAAAGTGTCAATTAAATTAACTTAAATACTTCAAAACTCATGTGTCTCTTGTTTAATAAAGAAATGGTATGAATTGGTTTTTAAATCTACTGATAAGATACTAGATAAAAACCCACCTGGAATTTGCGTCTGGGATATCGTCTTCACAAATACATATACAAAAATAAACAATTACATTTAATTACAGTGCTCATTAAATTTATTAAAATAATGCAACTAACCTGCAAGTCTCGTCAAAAAGACTACAATTCAATTCTTGCTTGAAATATGTAAATATCCCCAGCATGTGTAACGGCTCATATAGATAGAAGCTTTGATTTCTGAATCCAAGCAGCTCTCCTGTAAACGTAGTTCCGCCTCTTAAGTAGCCAATCAGCAATACGTCATACGGCTTACTGAGCGTACAGAAACAAAGAAAAAATAACACTACAGACATGGAAAAATGAAACAGTGGTTTCACTCGAAATCAATAAAACGATGGAAAATATGAACTCAAAACAACACACAACGACGACTTTAATATATAATTACATGGCGCCTTATGCCAGTCGTTGTGTCAATTAATCAGCATGTGGATGTCATTCGCTTTTTCATTAATATGCATACCTGTACAAAATGCAAAAAGACAAAAATGACACTAAACTAGCTCAAAAAGTTAACATACCTACGAAAAGCGCTCTTAATAGAATCAATGTTGGTAATTTTTGCAGATATATTTGCCATTTGTTTGATGAATGGTCCAATATCTCCCCTGTATATATATAACAGGACGAATAACAACGTCATTATACAGCCGACACCATATATCCGTATTGTTCTTAAGCTTGTATGCAACATTACTTATACTACGGTGATATGCAGTGTTACTGGTCGATGTACGTCGTGTTTGGGCGAACTTTTCTTTGAAAGAACGATGTTCCCGTGTCAAAAAGTCTCGAGAACACTCGCGGAAGGTATCGTCTCGTGTATACATGTTATATAGTCTACCCGTGCATGTAATTTATGCAACACTGCACATCAGTATGCAGCAAAGTGTTTATATTTCGGGAATGACTAAATGCGAGTCGAGATCTTTCATCTGATTACACGTTATAATTGTTCCTCCCAGCACAGACATTTCAATAATCACCAGGGCCACTAAATGTGGACCACGTTAGATGAAAAGGCTGAACTTGTTTTGACGAAGCAAAATTTCGATATGTCTAACAACGTGGTAATTCAACTGACATAAATAAAACCGCGAATTCTTTTATAACTTCTCGTCCAAACGAAAGTCAGTTGTGACTATTCAAACTCAATTCGGTTCAGTTCTATAACCCGAAACGGAACTTACTAAATGTTTATATAGTTAAAAGCAGTGTAGTAAAGCATTTCAGGAAAAAAGGATTAACCACGCTACTGGTTCATGGTTTATTTTCCTGTCATTTGAAATTCAATATCAGGCAAACTAATATTACGTCTATTTGAAAATACACAAATATTATATATATATATATATATATTCTGCATTTAATTCCATTAACCATTTTTGACACATTTTCCATATCAGATCAATTTAAACAAGTTTCATTGTCTCCATTGGTTGCAGAGGATCTACACATAGATGTGTCGTCAGCAAATAGTCTGCTCATACTAAGCATACATTTTAGCAACATATACATACATTGTATATAGGAAATAAGATAGGACCAAGTGCTGACCCCTTGGGCATTCCTGCATATAGATTTTGTGAGTTTAACTAACTAGATTTATAAACAACTCTTTGTTTTCTCTCTTATAAGTAACTTTTTTACCAATTCAAATTATTACCTGTTACGACACATTCTTTTCTAATTTAGATAATAAAACCCAATGCCAAACCCTATCAAAAGCTTTGAAAAGATCGCAAAAAATAAAGCCATCTAACAGTCGTTTTAGTTGTTCAGAGCAGGAACAATACTATGGTAAATTTCCAAAAGTTTATACTTCTGTGAAAAACTAACATACATATCTTGGTTTCTTGTTGTAATTACAATAGGTTGAAATTTTATAATATTGTCCAGAATAATCTTATTTGTATTTTCATCCTCTATTTCATGAGTGCCATAACATTTCTCCTACTATACATTTTAAGGTCGTCCTTTTTGTTTCTTAGGTCATTCATCCTTTGGTCCCTAATTTGGAACTCAATTTGCAAGGCCTCAATTTTCAGGTTTAATTTTGAATTAACCGCATCGGCAGTGTCATCTTTGGGGAATTCAAATGACTTCATGTGTAATTGGTGATGACATTCGAGGCCCCTTGAGACGCACGAAATGGACGAAGGATTACGAGATTAGTGACCGAGATTTGTTTTCCCTTTCTTTTCAAAGTATCGGGTTTTATTATAGACTTGTGTTGATTTGGTTTTGATTGACCTAGTTTTGTTCGTTTCTGCAATAATCTAGCTGGCACGCCGCTGCCGGTTTGGAACTCTTTGTCTCTCACGATGTCGATATTGCACTTTAAATCGGCTAATAGCCTGTTAATAGCGCCCCGTATATTGATGGGTGGTGTTTTGTGGTACAGCTCTGTGTCGTTTTCTTTTTGGTGTTCTTTCCTACCTTTGATGTTCATTTACCGTTTGGTCTCGCACTACAGTAAAACAAATATACCAAAGCGTCTGGATTCAACCTATCCATACTCTAGTCTGAGGAGGAAAAAGAAAAACGGGAAAAGATAGAGTGACTTGTCGAAACAGTTATCTGCTTGCTTAAAGAAGCAGGCAACATTTAATTTACTTTGATGTTTATGCAGTGCTACAGGCACCAAATGAAGTTTCACAAATCCTTTTACGACACCATAGCCCTACAGGAGACTTACAGTAGATTTACATACGGGTTGACTAGATTTTATTTCGGCGTTATTATACCTCGGAAGATATGTACTGATATCTATTGCCGCAATGAAAAAATCCATTCAATTGATTTATTTACAATAGGGTGATTTTAAATAAGAATATAAACATCATACTTATTTTAAAGAGTTTTAACTTTTGATAGCTACGAAAAGATGAAAACTTAATGGAACAGCCGGAGATCCCGACAATGAACCATGCCATCGTTTACAGTGTCCGTCTTCAGTTTCCCGCAATTTTCTCAAAACAAAAAGGCACCAAATAACATCAAATACAATAATTCGTATTAAATTAGATTTATTTTATGTGAAAAGATTGTAACGAAAAAAAAACAATTTACGGAAATGAAACAATGCCTATTTCTCTGGCATATCAATATCCCACTGATGAAATATGTGAAATTAGCACGTGAAACGATGTTTTCATATTGTATTCTTAATGTTTTTATAGTCAAACGTTTGTTGTATTTACTTGGTATGTTCATATAAAGAATCAACATAGAATGTAATCCATTTTCTTGTTGTTTCTTTGGAGTTTGGGTATGACATAACAGGTGTCTCCGGTTGTGGTAGGTCAGACATTGCTGCTGTCTCCAGTTCGGGCATGTTACCGGTAAATATGGACGATGCAAAGCATCCTATTTCAATTGAATCAAGTATATCATTATCTCCTATATCGAATGTTTCATCAAGGTCAATGCTATCAGGTATTTCCACCATGAAATCTCCGTGCATCTTTTCATCGTTGTGTTTTCTTCTATGTTTTACTAACAGTTTTTAAGAAATATAACATAATAATTTGATCCTATCTTTAATCATATTTTCATCTGCAATACAAAAAAGGTTACTGGAATAGATTTTGATAATTTTTCGCCCCAACGTGAGTTTATTGTAAGCTTAGCCATTGTTTGTTTACATTCACGTTCTTATTACTCGTTTCGCTTCATAGTCTTCGAACCGAATCAGACTTTAGACGGTTCATACATTGACAATGTAGCATATATCGATATATATTGCCCGATATTATTGATGCATTGTCGATATATTTGACGGAGGGCAAGGTATTTACTGGTCCGGCAATATAGTTGTAATATCGACTGCTGATGTTTTATTGGACGTAGGCTACGCATATAGATACATTTACATATACAACCATGTATTTATG
Source organism: Pecten maximus (assembly GCF_902652985.1). NCBI lineage: Eukaryota > Metazoa > Mollusca > Bivalvia > Pectinida > Pectinidae > Pecten > Pecten maximus. The sequence goes on along the minus strand of NC_047022.1, from coordinate 6,069,422 downwards.
ACACATTCACGCCTTACATGAATCGTTGTTAGTTGAGCGTGTTTGGTTAAATCATATATGCAGTGCAACATAAACAATATTATCACAGTTAAAAAACGCGACAAGACATTTAATCTGAGATTGCTATGGTTATCAGCAATGTCGTTTTACTTATCCCTTGTTATGTGGAAAATGGGTCAATAGATATCTTCCTAACTTGGAGTCCAGTTTCTCGTTAAAATGATTTTGTAGAGGTTCACTATTGTAAGGTTCTGAAGAAAGACCTGGATATTTTCCTTTGTTTCCTGCTTACATTAGCATTGATGGCTGCTCCTCAGCATATGTTCTTGGAGTCAACTTCCGGTTTTCTCGTTGCTATGATTTTGTAAAGGTTCACTATTGTAACGTCCAAAAGTACAAACTTGATAATTTCCCTTGTTTTCTGCTTACATTACCATTGACGGTTAATCCCCAGCATATGTTGGAAGGAAAGGTGGCTTCCGGATCCTCTGGTACACAGGGGTCTATCTTGAGGACTGAATCCCTTTGGCAACCTTCGGTGACCCTCGGTGCTGTTGGGCATGGGCAGTCATCATCGTTTTCCCCCTTTCCAGCGGCTCCTTTTTAAAGTGTGGCTCGGTGATTGGCTAAACTTACCCTTTTCGATCTCTCATGCTTATCGATCCCTGACAGCACAAGTTAAAAGGTTTCACTTTAAACTAAAAAAGACATATCATTTTTGAAATGGTTTGGAAATGTTTCCTGTGATAAATAGATATCTTCCGGTCACCGTTTCCATGCAAGAGGCAGACATTTTAGTTGAAGTCTTCTTGGATGCTTGACTGGGGACCAGTGACCATAAAAGCGCAGTACCCGTCAAACCGGTTCCCATTCTAACATTGAACGCTTAACATGCAACTATATGCGCTGAGTATCGTAAACACACCTGACCCGACAACCCTCTTCTGAAAATAAAGATTTTTTTTTTATCTCAAAACGAAAGTTTTTTTTAACTTGCGTTGTAAGCTTTAAATGACCCTGGCTGTTAATAGGACGTTAAACAAAATAAACCAAACCAAACCATCTCTAATCTCAGTTATGATGCAGAGATTGGACATTATTAAAACTTCATTTAAAAATCTTAACCTGACCGTATTAAGAGAGAAACATTTTGTAAAGATTATAAAGAAAGAGGACTGAAAAAAATGATTAACATATTAACTAATAGTCTAAAATCGGGAAATTGAAAAGATTGTTGAAAACTAATCAAAAATATTTAAATCTATATCTTGGACGCTAACTGTAAATGAAGTGGTGACAAAGAAAATATCATCATGCAAAAAATGAATCAAAACGTGAAAAGTTTCATTCTTTAGCTAATATATATATTCAACAGTCAAACCTTAACCAAAATCTATTCCATTATTTGAATGTTGATGTGAGATTAGTAAATTGGTGCTGTCTTGGGGGTGAAGACTACGAATTTGAACAAGCTAAAAACTGTTCATATAATTATCGGTTTGGCATCTTATACTTGTAGAATTCCTTACACTCTGAACACGTGTAACAATGACTTGCTTATCGTCCTTCTAGGAGGAAACTGCAGCTACATTTCCAGGTGTTCATCAAGTTTCAGAGGAATTTTTTCGTTCTTCAGGTCAAGCGCAGGTTTCAATTCTGGATACTCAAGTAGCTGATAAACATCAGAGCACGCTTTGTTGGTTTGTTCAAAGACACTTGGGTGGATGTTTTGTCTCCAAGCCCTTGCAGTTTTTGTAGAATTATATCTAAGAGTACTGCCCGGATCCCCTTGTATTGGGGAGGCAATCCTTTTGGTCAGAAGAAGTTTGTCCTCCGCAGTATCTTGATAGCCTACAAAGTTGTATATTTTTTTCAATGTTTCTATAGGATTTTGTGCCAGATCCTCGTAAAAAACTGTATATAATCTCCCAGGGTAATCTCTTTGTGTTTTCATGGATTCCTGATAATCATTTTTCATTTTGTTACATAGGGACCGTGCGCTACCTGCCACAGTCTTGACCCAAGAAAGTTTATATCTTGAATGTATCAACACCACAGCTCTTGGATCTCATCAAAGATAACTATTTTCAGATGGGAAAGGTGAAGCCATGGTCCGGGGAAAATCGAACTTTCATAGGAAAAGGGAATTTTAAAACCAAAGGGGAAAAAGCGGGGGAAAATTTTAACAAATTTTTTTTCCTGATTGCAAACGGGGCCTTTCTTTAAACTATTTTTAAAAATTTTGGCACTGTTTCCCCATTTCCTTTAAAAAATTTTGGCCCCATTTTGTTTTTTTTGGCCCCCAAAACTTTTAACATTTTGGTTCATAAAAAACCCAAAAAAACCCAAAAACAAAAAGGGCAAATATTTTCCCTTTGGGGGGCAAAAGGTAATTTTCAATAAAATTAGTAAATTTGGGTCCCAGTCTTTTGGGGAAATTTTCTTAACCCCAAAAAAAAAGAAAATTGACAAAATTTGGTCCCATAAAAAAAACCCCAAAACCCCCAAAAAACCCAAAACAAAACCCCAAAAAGTTGGAAAAAATTTTCCGGCTTTTTTTTCAAAAACTTACCCAAAAATTTCAACCCCCAAATTAAAGTTAAAAAAATTTAAAGGGGTTGCTCGTGTTTGTTTTAAAACTAAATTTCATAAACAATTTAAAAATAAACATTTTAAAATATTTAAGGGGCCTTTTAAAAAAAATGGAAATTTTCAGAACCCCCGGGGTTTAAAATTTTTAAACCCCCAAAAATGAAAATTAAATTTTTCCCGGATATTGGTTTTTAAAAAAAACTTCCAAAATAAATTTTAAGTCCTTTAAAACAAAAAAAAAATTTTTACCCGGGTTATTGGCCCCCGGGGTATAATTATGTTTAAAAAAATCACATTTTCATCATTTTTTTTAATTTTCATTTTTTGGTTAAAAAATTTAAAACAGGTAAAGGGTCGAAAAAGGTAAATTTGGGACCCCCGGAAAACTTCCCCCAAAAAAAAGGTTTTTTTAAAAAGGGGTTTAACCAAAAAATTTAATTTTTTTAAAATCCCGAAAAAGGGATAATAAAAACCCCACCTGAAAGGGTTTTTAAAGGGCCTTTACCAAAAAAATTTCATAACCTTTAAAGGTCTTTTAATTTTTTCCCCCCCCCCTGTTCCCTTAAATAGGATTAAAGTTTAAAATTTAAAATTGGGCCCCCATTTTGGAAAATTTATTTGTTTTTAATTATTTTGGAAAACATTCCTGGGAACAGTTTTTTGCCTTGGTCCCAACTCAAACGCTAGGCTTCCCGAGGCCCAAAAACAAAAAATTGAAGGTTAAAAAATTTTTTTAACTCCTTTTTGTTAAAAAAAAAGAAAGGAAATTTGTTTTAAAACAAAAAAAAGAGCAATAAAAAACCCATGGATTTTTCGTTTTTGGATTTCGTTTTTTTAAAAATCATATTTTCAAATGCAAAACAAAAAATTTCAAAAACGTGTTTAAAATTATTGGAAAAAAAGGGCCAAAAAGGAATTTTGGGAATTTTAAAATATAATTTTCCTTTTTGAAAAATGGGAAAACTCCCCCCGCATTTAACCGGCAATAAAAAGGTTTATTTCGGGGAAAAAAAAGAGTTCCCCCTGGGCGTAGTTCCGCCCGAAGGGGCCCAATCAAAAACGGGCAATGGCTTCTTTTTGGGGAAAGCCCCAAAAAAAACCCCTTTTAAAATACAAAAATGAAAATTTCCCGGGGGTTTCCCCTAGAAATCAATAAAAGGGGTTTTGGAAAATGAAATAAAACAAACCCCAAGACCCTTTATTAAATTTCCTTTTAAAACCCCTTAGCATTATGCGTTTAATAATTAGGCCCCTTTGTGGACCCGTTTTAAAAAAATGCTTTTTTTACAAAAAATTTTTGAAAAAAAATGGAACAAGAAATAAAAAAAAAAGTTTTTTAAATTCCAAAAAATAAAAAAAAATAAATTTTTGGGTGTTTTTTTGTTTAAAAAAATTTCCGGTTTTTTTTAAATAAATTTTGGGCCCAAAAAGTCCCCCGTTCCCCAAAAAAAGGAACGAATAAAAACGGGGGAAAACGGGGAAAACCCTTAATTTTTCCGTTTGTTTTCTTTTATGGGAAAAATTTTCGGATTTTAAAAAAAAATGATTTTGGGCCAAATTTTCCGGGGTTTTGGGGGGGAATTTTCCTTTAAAAAAACAATTTTTGTTTCCCAAATTTTTCCCTTTTTATAGTGAATAAGTTTCCCCTGCTTTTTAAAAAAAAAAACCCCCCCCTTTGGCCCCCGTTATATAAATTTTTTTGATTTGGGGTTTACAAATGGAATCAAATCTTTTTTTTACATTAAAAATCCTCCCCCGGAACAATTTTAAATTTTAGCTTTTAAACACCACTTCGCTGCCAGATTTAAACTTTTTGTCTCTCACAACGTCAATATTCTACTTTAAATCGACTAATAGCCTGTAAATAGAGCCCCGTATATTGATAAGGGTGTTTTGTAGTACAGCTCTGTGTCGCTTTTCTTTCGGTGTTCTTTCCAATCTTTGATGTTCATTTAGCTTTTGGTCTCACACACACACACACACAAAAAAAAAAAAAAAAAAAAAGAATCTGCCAAAGCGTCTGTGTCAACCTCTCCTTTATTACATGGTGTCCCATTATTTCCATACTTTAGTCTGAGGAGGAAAAAGAAAAGATAGAGTGACTTGTCGAAACAATTATCTGCTTGCTTACAGAAACAGGCAACATTTAATTTACTTTCAATAGGTTAAAATTTTATAATATTGTCCAGAATAATCTTATTTGTATTTTCATCCTCTATTTCATGAGTGCCATAACATTTCTCCTACTATACATTTTAAGACCGTCCTTTTTGTTTCTTAGGTCATTCATCCTTTGGTCCCTAATTTCGAGCTCATTTTGCAAGGCCTCAATTTTCAGGTTTAATTTTGAATTTACCGCATCGGCAGTGTCATCTTTGGGGAATTCAAATGACTTCATGTGTAATTGGTGATAAAATTCGAGGCCCCTTCAGACGCACGAAATGGACGAAGGATTACGAGATTAGCGACCGAGATTTTTTTTTCCTTTCTTTTTTTTTCAAAGTATCGGGTGTTATTATAGACTTGTGTTGAGTTGGTTTTGATTGACCTAGTTTTGTTCGTTCCTGCAATAATCTAGCTGGCACGCCGCTGCCAGTTTTGAACTCTTTCTCTCTCACGATGTCAATATTCCACTTTAAATCGGCTAATAGCCTGTGAATAGCGCCCCGTATATTGATAAGGGTGTTTTGTGGTACAGCTCTGTTTCGTTTTCCTTTTTGTGTTCTTTCCTATCTTTGATGTTCATTTAGCTTTTGGTCTCGCACTGCAGTAAAAAAATCTACCAAAGCGTCTGTTTCAACCTCTCCTTTATTACATGGTGTCCCATTGTTTCCATACTCTAGTCTGAGGAGGAAAAAGAAAAAATAGAGTGACTTGTCGAAACAATTATCTGCTTGCTTACAGAAACAAGCAAAATTTAATTTACTTTGATGTTTATGCAGTGCTACAGGCACCACATAAAGTTTCCTTTTACGACACCATAGCCCTACAGGAGACTTACAGTAGATTTACATACGGGTTGACTAGATTTTATTTCGGCGTTATTATACCTCGGAAGATATGTACTGCTATCTATTGCCGGAATGAAAAAATCCATTCAATCGATTTATTTACAATAGGGTGATTTTAAATAAGAATATAAACATCATACTTATTTTAAAGAGTTTTAACTTTTGATAGCTACGAAAAGATGAAAACTTAATGGAACAGCCGGAGATCCCGCCAATGAACCATGCCATCGTTTACAGTGTCCGTCTTCAGTTTCCCGCAATTTTCTCAAAACAAAAAGGCACCAAATAACATCAAATACAATAATTCGTATTAAATTAGATTTATTTTATGTGAAAAGATTGTAACGAAAAAACAATTTACGGAAATGAAACAATGCCTATTTCTCTGGCATATCAATATCCCACTGATGAAATATGTGAAATTAGCACGTGAAACGATGTTTTCATATTGTATTCTTAATGTTTTTATAGTCAAACGTTTGTTGTATTTACTTGGTATGTTCATATAAAGAATCAACATAGAATGTAATCCATTTTCTTGTTGTTTCTTTAGAGTTTGGGTATGACATACCAGGTGTCTCCGGTTGTGGTAGGTCAGACATTGCTGCTGTCTCCAGTTCAGGCAAGTTACCGGTACATATGGACGATGCAAAGCATCCTATTTCAATTGAAGCAAGTATATCATTATCTCCTATATCGAATGTTTCATCAAAGTCAATGCTATCAGGTATTTCCACCATGACATCTCCGTCCATCTTTTCATCGTTGTGTTTTCTTCTATGTTTTAATAACAATTTTTAAGAAATATAACATAATAATTTGATCCTATCTTTAATTATATTTTCATCTGCAATACAAAAAAGGTTACTGGAATAGATTTTGATAATTTTTCGCCCCAACGTGAGTTTATTGTAAGCTTAGCCATTGTTTGTTTACATTCACGTTCTTATTACTCGTTTCGCTTCATAGTCTTCGAACCGAATCAGACTTTAGACGGTTCATACATTGACAATGTAGCATATATCGATATATATTGCCCGATATTATTGATGCATTGTCGATATATTTGACGGAGGGCAAGGTATTTACTGGTCCGGCAATATAGTTGTAATATCGACTGCTGATGTTTTATTGGACGTAGGCTACGCATATAGATACATTTACATATACAACCATGTATTTATGACACATTCACGCCTTACATGAATCGTTGTTAGTTGAGCGTGTTTGGTTAAATCATATATGCAGTCCAACATAAACAATATTATCACAGTTAAAAAACGCGACAAGACATTTAATCTGAGATTGCTATGGTTATCAGCAATGTCGTTTTACTTATCCCTTGTTATATGGAAAGTGGGTCAATAGATATCTTCCTAACTTGGAGTCCAGTTTCTCGTTAAAATGATTTTGTAGAGGTTCACTATTGTAAGGTTCTGAAGAAAGACCTGGATATTTTCCTTTGTTTCCTGCTTACATTAGCATTGATGGCTGCTCCTCAGCATATGTTCTTGGAGTCAACTTCCGGTTTTCTCGTTGCTATGATTTTGTAAAGGTTCACTATTGTAACGTCCAAAAGTACAAACTTGATAATTTCCCTTGTTTTCTGCTTACATTACCATTGACGGTTAATCCCCAGCATATGTTGGAAGGAAAGGTGGCTTGCGGATCCTCTGGTACACAGGGGTCTATCTTGAGGACTGAATCCCTTTGGCAACCTTCGGTGACCCTCGGTGCTGTTGGGCATGGGCAGTCATCATCGTTTTCCCCCTTTCCAGCGGCTCCTTTTTAAAGTGTTGCTCGGTGATTGGCTTAACTTACCCTTTTCGATCTCTCATGCTTATCGATCCCTGACAGCACAAGTTAAAAGGTTTCACTTTGAACTAAAAAAGACATATCATTTTTGAAATGGTTTGGAAATGTTTCCTGTGATAAATAGATATCTTCCGGTCACCGTTTCCATGCAAGAGGCAGACATTTTAGTTGAAGTCTTCTTGGATGCTTGACTGGGGACCAGTGACCATAAAAGCGCAGTACCCGTCAAACCGGTTCCCATTCTAACATTGAACGCTTAACATGCAACTATATGCGCTGAGTATCGTAAACACACCTGACCCGACAACCCGCTTCTGAAAATAAAGATTTTTTATTTATCTCAAAACGAAAGGTTTTTTTAACTTGCGTTGTAAGCTTTAAATGACCCTGGCTGTTAATAGGACGTTAAACAAAATAAACCAAACCAAACCATCTCTAATCTCAGTTATGATGCAGAGATTGGACATTATTAAAACTTCATTTAAAAATCTTAACCTGACCGTATTAAGAGAGAAATATTTTGTAAAGATTATAAAGAAAGAGGACTGAAAAAAATGATTAACATATTAACTAATAGTCTAAAATCGGGAAATTGAAAAGATTGTTGAAAACTAATCAAAAATATTTAAATCTATATCTTGGACGCTAACTGTAAATGAAGTGGTGACAAAGAAAATATCATCATGCAAAAAATGTATCAAAACGTGAAAAGTATCATTCTTTAGCTAATATATATATTCAACAGTCAAACCGTAACCAAAATCTATTCCATTATTTGAATGTTGATGTGAGATTAGTAAATTGGTGCTGTCTTGGGGGTGAAGACTACGAATTTGAACAAGCTAAAAACTGTTCATATAATTATCGGTTTGGCATCTTATACTTGTAGAATTCCTTACACTCTGAACACGTGTAACAATGACTTGCTTATCGTCCTTCTAGGAGGAAACTGCAGCTACATTTCCAGGTGTTCATCAAGTTTGAGAGGAATTTTTTCGTTCTTCAGGTCAAGCGCAGTTTTCAATTCTGGATACCCAAGTAGCTGATAAACATCAGAGCACGCTTTGTTGGTTTGTTCAAAGACACTTGGGTGGATGTTTTGTCTCCAAGCCCTTGCAGTTTTTGTAGAATTATATCTAAGAGTACTGCCCGGATCCCCTTGTGTTGGGGAGGCAATCCTTTTGGTCAGAAGAAGTTTGTCCTCTGCAGTAACTTGATAGCCTACAAAAATGTATATTTTTTTCAATGTTTCTATAGGATTTTGTGCCAGATCCTCGTAAAAAACTGTATATAATCTCCCAGGGTAATCTCTTTGTGTTTTCATGGATTCCTGATAATCATTTTTCATTTTGTTACATAGGGACCGTGCGCTACCTGCCACAGTCTTGACCCAAGAAAGTTTTTATCTTGAATTTATCACAGCTCTTGGATCTCTCAAAAGATAAACTATTTTCAGATGAGGTAATTCGGCTAGAAGCTTTGATGCCAATCCGATACTAGTCCTAAGAACTTTACTAACTATTGTTAAATTAGTTGAGCACTGATTTACAAATTTCCTTAAGCAAATCCTGCTATTTTGTTTGTTGCAATTCTTAATCATTCTTGTAGGTTCCATAGATTTAGCAACTTGCCATTGACTTAAAAGGGGCAGGTATTTTCGATTGTCACATGTGTATATCCCTCGGATAATGTCCAGTATTTGGTCATCAGTCTTGTTGTGTTTGCTGTGGAACACAAAACAAAAGACTTGTCAACAATTTGGTCTCGATAAAAACAAAAACAAACAAAAAACAAAACAAAAATGTTGCAAAATATTTTCAGGCGTTATCATGCATCTACGATTTTCACTAAATTATGTACATTTAAAGTGTCCGCATTCGTGTTTTGTAAATGCTAAAACCATTTCATAAACATTAAAAATAGTAACATAATACAATATAAGGTCCTACTAAAATACATATGGCCACCACTCACAGAACGATGGGTTGTCTCAAGTCACTACCACCACGTGACCCAATTCAGATTTCTCCGTGTATCATTTTTTTCAAAACAATAACTTAGCTCAAAATCATTTTAACCCGTCAATATATAAGTTTATCCAAAACAAATTCTACGGTATTGACTCGTGTATTACTTATGCTATATCATCATTTCATCATTAATAAGATACAATAAGTGTTTTAGAAGTATGAAGTCCAGTTAAAGTCGCTCGAAAAATGGTAAATTTGACAGGAAGCTTCCATAGGTCAAAGTTTAACCAACATTGTGAATTAAACTCCCAGATATGGTATAATCAAATACCCTTCACAGATAGAAAGGTTTTAATGTCCTTTACCAAAATTTCATGACCCTGAGGTCTCATGGTTTCCCTTGGGAATGGGATAAAGTTTACTAAAGTTTATATTGGGAAATCACATTTTTGACTATCATTTGTTTGATTCATTATAATTTGGTAAACATTATCAGCATGGGATGACAGCTCGATGGTATGCACATATTGGTCCCGACTCACACGCTAGACTGATCGGCGAGGCCAAAAAGTGCCAATTAAATTAAGTTAAATACTTTTAAACTCATGGGTCTTGTTAAATAAAAAGAATGTTATAATTTGTTTTAAAATCTACTGAAAAGATGATAGATAAAAACCCACCTGGAATTTGCGTCTTGGATATCGTCTTGACAAATACATATACAAATCTAAACACTAACATTTAATTGCAGTGCTCATTAGATTGATTAAAATAAGGCAACTAACCCGCAAGTCTCGTCCAATAAACTACATTCCAATCCTTGTTTGAAATATGTAAATGCTCCCAGCATGTGTAACGGCTCATATAGATAGAAGCTTTGATTTCTGAATCCAAGCAGTTCTCCTGTGAACGTAGTTCCGCCTCTTATGTAGCCAATCAGCAATACGTCATATGGCTTACTGAGCGTACAGAAACAAAGAAACAATAACACTAAAGACATGGCAAAATGAAACAGTGGTTTCACTCGAAATCAATAAAACGATGGAAAATAAGAACTAAAAGCAACACACAACGACGACATCAATATATAATTACATGGCGCCTTATGTCAGTTATTGCGTCAATCAATCAGCATGTGGATGTTGTCGCTTTTTAATTAATATGCATACCTGTACAAAATGCAAAAAGAAAAAAAATGACAATAAAGTAGTTCAAAAAGTGTACATACCTACGAAAAGCGCTCTTAATAATTCAACTGACATAAATAAAACCGCGAAATTTTCTATAACTTCTCGTCCAAACGAGAGTCAGGTGTGACTTGCATTGTTTGTTCGCATTCACCTCCGGTTCGTATTCAAACTAAATTTGGTTCATAGTCGTGTAACCCGAAACGGAAGCGTAATTAAGCATAACAGGGCAATAACATGAACTACAGTAATGAGTCATGTTCTATCTTCTCCTGTTATTTAAAATTCAATATCAGGCAAACTAGTTTTACGTCTATTTGAAAAAAAAAACTGCATTTTGTTCCATTAACCGTTTGTGACCAATTTTCCATAATAAATCAATTGAAACAAGTTTCAATTTCTCCGTTGGTTGCATACGATCAAGACATAGATGTTTCGTCAGCAAATAAAAGACCAAGCACTGACCCTTTGGACACTCCTGCTTATATATTTTGTGAGAATGATTGACTAGATGTAATAAACAAATCTTTGTTTTTTACATAATAAGTAACTTTTGGACCAATTCAAATTATTAGCTGTCACACACCGCTGCCAGATTTAAACTTTTTGTCTCTCACAACGTCAATATTCTACTTTAAATCGACTAATAGCCTGTAAATAGAGCCCCGTATATTGATAAGGGTGTTTTGTAGTACAGCTCTGTGTCGCTTTTCTTTCGGTGTTCTTTCCAATCTTTGATGTTCATTTAGCTTTTGGTCCCACACAAAAAAACAAAAAAAAAAAGAATCTGCCAAAGCGTCTCTGTCAGCCTCTCCTTTATTACATGGTGTCCCATTATTTCCATACTTTAGTCTGAGGAGGAAAAAGAAAAGATAGAGTGACTTGTCGAAACAATTATCTGCTTGCTTACAGAAACAGGCAACATTTAATTTACTTTCAATAGGTTAAAATTTTATAATATTGTCCAGAATAATCTTATTTGTATTTTCATCCTCTATTTCATGAGTGCCATAACATTTCTCCTACTATACATTTTAAGACCGTCCTTTTTGTTTCTTAGGTCATTCATCCTTTGGTCCCTAATTTCGAGCTCATTTTGCAAGGCCTCAATTTTCAGGTTTAATTTTGAATTAACCGCATCGGCAGTGTCATCTTTGGGGAATTCAAATGACTTCATGTGTAATTGGTGATAAAATTCGAGGCCCCTTCAGACGCACGAAATGGACGAAGGATTACGAGATTAGCGACCGAGATTTTTTTTTTCTTTTCTTTTTTTTTCAAAGTATCGGGTGTTATTATAGACTTGTGTTGAGTTGGTTTTGATTGACCTAGTTTTGTTCGTTCCTGCAATAATCTAGCTGGCACGCCGCTGCCAGTTTGAACTCTTTCTCTCTCACGATGTCAATATTCCACTTTAAATCGGCTAATAGCCTGTGAATAGCGCCCCGTATATTGATAAGGGTGTTTTGTGGTACAGCTCTGTTTCGTTTTCCTTTTTGTGTTCTTTCCTATCTTTGATGTTCATTTAGCTTTTGGTCTCGCACTGCAGTAAAAAAAATCTACCAAAGCGTCTGTTTCAACCTCTCCTTTATTACATGGTGTCCCATTGTTTCCATACTCTAGTCTGAGGAGGAAAAATAAAAAATAGAGTGACTTGTCGAAACAATTATCTGCTTGCTTACAGAAACAAGCAAAATTTAATTTACTTTGATGTTTATGCAGTGCTACAGGCACCACATAAAGTTTCCTTTTACGACACCATAGCCCTACAGGAGACTTACAGTAGATTTACATACGGGTTGACTAGATTTTATTTCGGCGTTATTATACCTCGGAAGATATGTACTGCTATCTATTGCCGCAATGAAAAAATCCATCCAATTGATTTATTTACAATAGGGTGATTTTAAATAAGAATATAAACATCATACTTATTTTAAAGAGTTTTAACTTTTGATAGCTACGAAAAGATGAAAACTTAATGGAACAGCCGGAGATCCCGCCAATGAACCATGCCATCGTTTACAGTGTCCGTCTTCAGTTTCCCGCAATTTTCTCAAAACAAAAAGGCACCAAATAACATCAAATACAATAATTCGTATTAAATTAGATTTATTTTATGTGAAAAGATTGTAACGAAAAAACAATTTACGGAAATGAAACAATGCCTATTTCTCTGGCATATCAATATCCCACTGATGAAATATGTGAAATTAGCACGTGAAACGATGTTTTCATATTGTATTCTTAATGTTTTTATAGTCAAACGTTTGTTGTATTTACTTGGTATGTTCATATAAAGAATCAACATAGAATGTAATCCATTTTCTTGTTGTTTCTTTGGAGTTTGGGTATGACATACCAGGTGTCTCCGGTTGTGGTAGGTCAGACATTGCTGCTGTCTCCAGTTCGGGCATGTTACCGGTAAATATGGACGATGCAAAGCATCCTATTTCAATTGAAGCAAGTATATCATTATCTCCTATATCGAATGTTTCATCAAGGTCAATGCTATCAGGTATTTCCACCATGACATCTCCGTGCATCTTTTCATCGTTGTGTTTTCTTCTATGTTTTAATAACAATTTTTAAGAAATATAACATAATAATTTGATCCTATCTTTAATCATATTTTCATCTGCAATACAAAAAAGGTTACTGGAATAGATTTTGATAATTTTTCGCCCCAACGTGAGTTTATTGTAAGCTTAGCCATTGTTTGTTTACATTCACGTTCTTATTACTCGTTTCGCTTCATAGTCTTCGAACCGAATCAGACTTTAGACGGTTCATACATTGACAATGTAGCATATATCGATATATATTGCCCGATATTATTGATGCATTGTCGATATATTTGACGGAGGGCAAGGTATTTACTGGTCCGGCAATATAGTTGTAATATCGACTGCTGATGTTTTATTGGACGTAGGCTACGCATATAGATACATTTACATATACAACCATGTATTTATGACACATTCAAGCCTTACATGAATCGTTGTTAGTTGAGCGTGTTTGGTTAAATCATATATGCAGTGCAACATAAACAATATTATCACAGTTAAAAAACGCGACAAGACATTTAATCTGAGATTGCTATGGTTATCAGCAATGTCGTTTTACTTATCCCTTGTTATATGGAAAGTGGGTCAATAGATATCTTCCTAACTTGGAGTCCAGTTTCTCGTTAAAATGATTTTGTAGAGGTTCACTATTGTAAGGTTCTGAAGAAAGACCTTGATATTTTCCTTTGTTTCCTGCTTACATTAGCATTGATGGCTGCTCCTCAGCATATGTTCTTGGAGTCAACTTCCTGTTTTCTCGTTGCTATGATTTTGTAAAGGTTCACTATTGTAACGTCCAAAAGTACAAACTTGATAATTTCCCTTGTTTTCTGCTTACATTACCATTGACGGTTAATCCCCAGCATATGTTGGAAGGAAAGGTGGCTTCCGGATCCTCTGGTACACAGGGGTCTATCTTGAGGACTGAATCCCTTTGGCAACCTTCGGTGACCCTCGGTGCTGTTGGGCATGGGCAGTCATCATCGTTTTCCCCCTTTCCAGCGGCTCCTTTTTAAAGTGTTGCTCGGTGATTGGCTTAACTTACCCTTTTCGATCTCTCATGCTTATCGATTCCTGACAACACAAGTTAAAAGGTTTCACTTTGAACTAAAAAAGACATATCATTTTTGAAATGGTTTGGAAATGTTTCCTGTGATAAATAGATATCTTTCGGTCACCGTTTCCATGCAAGAGGCAGACATTTTAGTTGAAGTCTTCTTGGATGCTTGACTGGGGACCAGTGACCATAAAAGCGCAGTACCCGTCAAACCGGTTCCCATTCTAACATTGAACGCTTAACATGCAACTATATGCGCTGAGTATCGTAAACACACCTGACCCGACAACCCTCTTCTGAAAATAAAGATTTTTTTTTTATCTCAAAATGAAAGGTTTTTTTAACTTGCGTTGTAAGCTTTAAATGACCCTGGCTGTTAATAGGACGTTAAACAAAATAAACCAAACCAAACCATCTCTAATCTCAGTTATGATGCAGACATTGGACATTATTAAAACTTCATTTAAAAATCTTAACCTGAACGTATTAAGAGAGAAATATTTTGTAAAGATTATAAAGAAAGAGGACTGAAAAAAATGATTAACATATTAACTAATAGTCTAAAATCGGGAAATTGAAAAGATTGTTGAAAACTAATCAAAAATATTTAAATCTATATCTTGGACGCTAACTGTAAATGAAGTGGTGACAAAGAAAATATCATCATGCAAAAAATGTATCAAAACGTGAAAAGTATCATTCTTTAGCTAATATATATATTCAACAGTCAAACCTTAACCAAAATCTATTCCATTATTTGAATGTTGATGTGAGATTAGTAAATTGGTGCTGTCTTGGGGGTGAAGACTACGAATTTGAACAAGCTAAAAACTGTTCATATAATTATCGGTTTGGCATCTTATACTTGTAGAATTCCTTACACTCTGAACACGTGTAACAATGACTTGCTTATCGTCCTTCTAGGAGGAAACTGCAGCTACATTTCCAGGTGTTCATCAAGTTTGAGAGGAATTTTTTCGTTCTTCAGGTCAAGCGCAGTTTTCAATTCTGGATACCCAAGTAGCTGATAAACATCAGAGCACGCTTTGTTGGTTTGTTCAAAGACACTTGGGTGGATGTTTTGTCTCCAAGCCCTTGCAGTTTTTGTAGAATTATATCTAAGAGTACTGCCCGGATCCCCTTGTGTTGGGGAGGCAATCCTTTTGGTCAGAAGAAGTTTGTCCTCTGCAGTAACTTGATAGCCTACAAAGTTGTATATTTTTTTCAATGTTTCTATAGGATTTTGTGCCAGATCCTCGTAAAAAACTGTATATAATCTCCCAGGGTAATCTCTTTGTGTTTTCATGGATTCCTGATAATCATTTCTCATTTTGTTACATAGGGACCGTGCGCTACCTGCCACAGTCTTGACCCAAGAAAGTTTATATCTTGAATTTATCACAGCTCTTGGATCTCTCAAAAGATAAACTATTTTCAGATGAGGTAATTCGGCTAGAAGCTTTGATGCCAATCCGATACTAGTCCTAAGAACTTTACTAACTATTGTTAAATTAGTTGAGCACTGATTTACAAATTTCCTTAAGCAAATCCTGCTATTTTGTTTGTTGCAATTCTTAATCATTCTTGTAGGTTCCATAGATTTAGCAACTTGCCATGGACTTAAAAGGGGCAGGTATTTTCGATTGTCACATGTGTATATCCCTCGGATAATGTCCAGTATTTGGTCATCAGTCTTGTTGTGTTTGCTGTGGAACACAAAACAAAAGACTTGTCAACAATTTGGTCTCGATAAAAACAAAAACAAACAAAAAACAAAACAAAACAAAAATGTTGCAAAATATTTTCAGGCGTTATCATGCATCTACGATTTCCCTAAATTATGTACATTTAAAGTGTCCGCATTCGTGTTTTGTAAATGCTAAAACCATTTCATAAACATTAAAAATAGTAACATAATACAATATAAGGTCCTACTAAAATACATATGGCCACCACTCACAGAACGATGGGTTGTCTCAAGTCACTACCACCACGTGACCCAATTCAGATGTCTCCGTGTATCATTTTTTTCATAAACAATAACTTAGCTCAAAATCATTTTAACCCGTCAATATATAAGTTTATCCAAAACAAATTCTACGGTATTGACTCGTGTATTACTTATGCTATATCATCATTTCATCATTAATAAGATACAATAAGTGTTTAAGAAGTATGAAGTCCAGTTAAAGTCGCTCGAAAAATGGTAAATTTGACAGGAAGCTTCCATAGGTCAAAGTTTAACCAAAATTGTGAATTAAACTCCCAGATATGGTATAATCAAATACCCTTCACAGATAGAAAGGTTTTAATGTCCTTTACCAAAATTTCATGACCCTGAGGTCTCATGGTTTCCCTTGGGAATGGGATAAAGTTTACTAAAGTTTAAATTGGGAAATCACATTTTTGACTATCATTTGTTTGATTCATTATAATTTGGTAAACATTATCAGCATGGGATGACAGCTCGATGGTATGCACATATTGGTCCCGACTCACACGCTAGACTGATCGGCGAGGCCAAAAAGTGCCAATTAAATTAAGTTAAATACTTTTAAACTCATGGGTCTTGTTAAATAAAAAGAATGTTATAATTTGTTTTAAAATCTACTGAAAAGATGATAGATAAAAACCCACCTGGAATTTGCGTCTTGGATATCGTCTTGACAAATACATATACAAATCTAAACACTAACATTTCATTGCAGTGCTCATTAGATTGATTAAAATAAGGCAACTAACCCGCAAGTCTCGTCCAATAAACTACATTCCAATCCTTGTTTGAAATATGTAAATGCTCCCAGCATGTGTAACGGCTCATATAGATAGAAGCTTTGATTTCTGAATCCAAGCAGTTCTCCTGTGAACGTAGTTCCGCCTCTTATGTAGCCAATCAGCAATACGTCATATGGCTTACTGAGCGTACAGAAACAAAGAAACAATAACACTAAAGACATGGCAAAATGAAACAGTGGTTTCACTCGAAATCAATAAAACGATGGAAAATAAGAACTAAAAGCAACACACAACGACGACATCAATATATAATTACATGGCGCCTTATGTCAGTTATTGCGTCAATCAATCAGCATGTGGATGCTGTCGCTTTTTAATTAATATGCATACCTGTACAAAATGCAAAAAGAAAAAAAATGACAATAAAGTAGTTCAAAAAGTGTACATACCTACGAAAAGCGCTCTTAATAATTTGGATGTTGGTAAGTTTTGAACATATATTTGCCGTTTTGTTAATGAATGGTCCAATATCTCCCCTGTACATATATAACAGGACGAATAACAACGTCATTATACAGGGGAAACCATATATCCGTATTGTTCCTGGGCTTGTATGCAACATTTCCGATACCAAGATGATATGCAGTGTAACGGGTCAATGTACTTCGTGTTTGGGCGAACTTTTCTCCGAAAGAACGATGTTCCTGTGTCAAAAGGTCTCGTGTATATATGTTATATAGTCTGCCCGTGCGTGTTATTCATGCATCACTGCCTAATCGGCATGCAGTAAAGTGTTTGTATTTCGGGAATGACTAAATGCGAGTCAAGATCTTTTATCTGATTACACGTTGTAATCCTTCCTCCCAGCATAGGCATTTCAATAATCATTAGGCCCATTTAATGTGGACCACGTTAGATGAAAAGGCTGAACTTATTTTGACAAAGCAAAATTTCGATATGTCTAACAATATGGTAATTCAACTGACATAAATAAAACCGCGAAATTTTCTATAACTTCTCGTCCAAACGAGAGTCAGGTGTGACTTGCATTGTTTGTTCACATTCACCTCCGGTTCGTATTCAAACTAAATTTGGTTCATAGTCCTGTAACCCGAAACGGAAGCGTAATTAAGCATAACAGGGCAATAACATGAACTACAGTAATGAGTCAAGTTCTATCTTCTCCTGTTATTTAAAATTCAATATCAGGCAAACTAGTTTTACGTCTATTTGAAAAAAAAAACTGCATTTTGTTCCATTAACCGTTTGTGACCAATTTTCCATAATAAATCAATTGAAACAAGTTTCAATTTCTCCGTTGGTTGCATACGATCAAGACATAGATGTTTCGTCAGCAAATAAAAGACCAAGCACTGACCCTTTGGACACTCCTGCTTATATATTTTGTGAGAATGATTGACTAGATGTAATAAACAAATCTTTGTTTTTTTACATAATAAGTAACTTTTGGACCAATTCAAATTATTAGCTGTCACACACCGCTGCCAGATTTAAACTTTTTGTCTCTCACAACGTCAATATTCTACTTTAAATCGACTAATAGCCTGTAAATAGAGCCCCGTATATTGATAAGGGTGTTTTGTAGTACAGCTCTGTGTCGCTTTTCTTTCGGTGTTCTTTCCAATCTTTGATGTTCATTTAGCTTTTGGTCTCACACACACACACACACACAAAAAAAACAAAAAAAAAAAGAATCTGCCAAAGCGTCTCTGTCAACCTCTCCTTTATTACATGGTGTCCCATTATTTCCATACTCTAGTCTGAGGAGGAAAAAGAAAAGATAGAGTGACTTGTCGAAACAATTATCTGCTTGCTTACAGAAACAGGCAACATTTAGTTTACTTTCAATAGGTTAAAATTTTATAATATTGTTCAGAATAATCTTATTTGTATTTTCATCCTCTATTTCATGAGTGCCATAACATTTCTCCTACTATACATTTTAAGACCGTCCTTTTTGTTTCTTAGGTCATTCATCCTTTGGTCCCTAATTTCGAGCTCATTTTGCAAGGCCTCAAATTTCAGGTTTAATTTTGAATTAACCGCATCGGCAGTGTCATCTTTGGGGAATTCAAATGACTTCATGTGTAATTGGTGATAAAATTCGAGGCCCCTTCAGACGCACGAAATGGACGAAGGATTACGAGATTAGCGACCGAGATTTTTTTTTCCTTTCTTTTTTTTACAAAGTATCGGGTGTTATTATAGACTTGTGTTGAGTTGGTTTTGATTGACCTAGTTTTGTTCGTTCCTGCAATAATCTAGCTGGCACGCCGCTGCCAGTTTTGAACTCTTTCTCTCTCACGATGTCAATATTCCACTTTAAATCGGCTAATAGCCTGTGAATAGCGCCCCGTATATTGATAAGGGTGTTTTGTGGTACAGCTCTGTTGCGTTTTCCTTTTTGTGTTCTTTCCTATCTTTGATGTTCATTTAGCTTTTGATCTCGCACTGCAGTAAAAAAATCTACCAAAGCGTCTGTTTCAACCTCTCCTTTATTACATGGTGTCCCATTGTTTCCATACTCTAGTCTGAGGAGGAAAAAGAAAAAATAGAGTGACTTGTCGAAACAATTATCTGCTTGCTTACAGAAACAAGCAAAATTTAATTTACTTTGATGTTTATGCAGTGCTACAGGCACCACATAAAGTTTCCTTTTACGACACCATAGCCCTACAGTAGACTTACAGTAGATTTACATAGGGGTTGACGAGATTTTATTTCGGCGTAAGCATACCTCGGAAGATATATACTGCTATCTATTGCCGCAATGAACATTAACAAAAATCCATTCAATTTAAATATTTACAATAGGGTGATTTTAAATAAATATATAAACTTCATACTTATTTTAGAGAATTTAAACTTTTGATAGCTACGAAAAGATGAAAAATTAATAGAACAGCCGGTGATCCCGCCAATGAACCATGCCATCGTTTACCGTGTCCGTCTTCAGTTTCCCGCAATTTTCTCAAAACAAAAAGGCACCAAATAACATCAAATACAATAATTTATTTTAAGTGAAAAGTTTGTAACGAAAAAACAATATACGGAAATGAAACAATGCCTATTTCTCTGGCATATCAATATCCCACTGATGAAATGTGTGAAATTAGCACGTGAAACGATGTTTTCATATTGTATTCATAATGTTTTTATAGTCAAACGTTTGTTGTATTTACTTGGTATGTTCATATAAAGAATCAACACAGAATGTAATCCATTTTCTTGTTGTTTCTTTAGAGTTTGGGTATGACATACCAGGTGTCTCCGGTTGTGGTAGGTCAGACATTGCTGCTGTCTCCAGTTCAGGCAAGTTACCGGTACATATGGACGATGCAAAGCATCCTATTTCAATTGAAGCAAGTATATCATTATCTCCTATATCGAATGTTTCATCAAAGTCAATGCTATCAGGTATTTCCACCATGACATCTCCGTGCATCTTTTCATCGTTGTGTTTTCTTCTATGTTTTAATAACAATTTTTAAGAAATATAACATAATAATTTGATCCTATCTTTAATCATATTTTCATCTGCAATACAAAAAAGGTTACTGGAATAGATTTTGATAATTTTTCGCCCCAACGTGAGTTTATTGTAAGCTTAGCCATTGTTTGTTTACATTCACGTTCTTATTACTCGTTTCGCTTCATAGTCTTCGAACCGAATCAGACTTTAGCCGGTTCATACATTGACAATGTAGCATATATCGATATATATTGCCCGATATTATTGATGCATTGTCGATATATTTGACGGAGGGCAAGGTATTTACTGGTCCGGCAATATAGTTGTAATATCGACTGCTGATGTTTTATTGGACGTAGGCTACGCATATAGATACATTTACATATACAACCATGTATTTATGACACATTCACGCCTTACATGAATCGTTGTTAGTTGAGCGTTTTCAATACATCACTTAATTGGTTAAATCATATATGCGCAACATAAACAATATCATCACAGTTCAAAAACGCGACCAGACATTTTATCTTTAAAATGTTGTTTTTGTACGGTATGAGATTTTTATGGTTATTAACAACGTTGTTTTACTTGTAACTTATTATGTGGAAAGTAGGTCCCCATTTACTATAATAAGTATAACCGCCCCGAAGCATATTAGCCCCATGGCTATCATACCCTATAATGGTTGTAATTCTTTGATCAGTTGGGTCCTTAGTAAAGTTTGATTTCCTTAGTTTTTCAAGAATTTCTATTTCAGTAAATTGTGGCGCCTATAAACTGATTTTAGATACATTAGTTATACCGAGTATAGCCATAACGAGTAGGTTTTCCGAGTCCCTTTTCTCAAAGATACTCTTTTTTTCATTGAAAGTTAACTGAGCCTACGGTAAATCACTTATATTTTGCGAGTACTTTATTTCGCGAACTCACCTCATTCGACTTATTCGCGAATACATAATTTCGCGAATTCTGATCTCAAAATGACTTTAAATTCGCAAATGACGTTACAGATTGGCGATATTTCCATGTGGAGAGTGAAGTGAGCTATTTTCAATGTAAATAAAGCTTTCACGCCCGTTCATATGTAGTGTTTTGTGTTATGAAATTACAATATGATATTTAAGTATATAATCTATCATTACTTTAACGGCGATGTCTGTTCACCAACTAAAGATTACGGTAGATTCAAAATGGACGCCACTTATTCTTATATAAATATTCGCGAGGGATTTGAATTCGCGTTTGACTCTCCTCGCGAATTAACTCAAAAATAAAATCCACGCGAAATATAAGTGATTTACAGTATTATTTTTACTTGCTGAACAAGTTTGATCTAATGACATAATTTCATTAGAGGTTAATTGGTTTAAGATGACACTTTCCTATCAGCTATTGGACAAACTTCAGAAAACCGTGTTGGTTCGTTAGTTGTTACCTTCCACAAACATTTGCCTAGATATTATTTTTTGAAGACAAAACAGTTAAGTTTTTTTACCCATAGGCAACCTAAGTCATAATACAATCTTACACCTTGTTTGATCAGCCAATATTGCCATAGGGTATGTTAACTCCTTCTGTTATATAAAGAAAGTGTTTTTACATTCTATCCTGCCTATGGCGAATGAAATGCTAATAATTCCATCGACTGGTATACCTTTTCCGTTTACAGCTTGTAAATTGACAGTGCTTTTTCGTTTGCTCTGTAGGCTCGTCTGATCATTAACTCCGCTACGGAGTCTACTAAAACTCTTAGTCTCTGATATAGCAGTTTAACTGTACAGGAATTAGGGCTACCTGCTAGTTCTATCTTTCTCGTCCACTCCCTCTTTACAAGTCCCCTCATAAAAGTATTCTTTATTTTCCCTGAATGAAATAACTAAGATGACCTTTACTTCGTTGGAAAGCTGCAAGGTTTTGCTTTTCCTATATCAGGATCTATGGAATTTGCATATTTTTCTATGGCCCTAGTCCATGTTTTGAGTAATAAAGGTTCCCAAGAAAATAGTCTGAAGACCTGTGCAATCCCCTGAAGTTCTAGCATAGATAGTATCCTAGGCAACATTGAATTCCTGAAACAATAGAATGGATCACTATTTTGTCATTTTGAGAGCTACTTAGGGTAAAAATAAAACCAATGTCACCTATCTTTTGTTGTATTGCCACAAAACACGCTTGACACATTAGTTTGTTGGTTTGAAGTTTATTCTGCTTTCCTTGTGAGATCGGATGTCGTGTTTATGGCGTCCATGACATGTGTGTGTCTATGTCTGTGTGTGTGTCCCATTATCTCGGTCGAGGTCAGATTTATGAGGGTAACTTTGACATTCGGCCACTGAAACCAAAACCAAGCTACTTTAGATTTAATACTTTTTAACTTTTCTGTTCAGCACTACACTCACATGAGGTGCTGCACGAGGTCAGATTTATACGGCTAACTTTGCCACTATGGTAGTATATGACAATTGGAATTAATATCTTTTCCCGTGTAATTAGTTTGATTGAACTGAGGTCCTGGTAACGCTTGACCTAGACTCCTCGAGCTATCTATGGCCGTAATCAACTGACATATATATATATGTGTATGTGTGTATACTTGTTCCATGTTGTATGTGTATATGTGATCGTTTGTATTTTACCTGTGTCTTGATAAAGGGGCAGATTGTCTCGAAAATTCGACAATATACTTATCTGTACTGTTGTTATTACTACTTTGACAATTATCTTTTTCTAGTAATACGCATACAACGATCATTTGTTTGATAGGATCCAGTACTTATATTGGAAATATACCGTCGTTATTACTTACTAGACCCTATATATCACACGATGTGATACGCATCATAATCTAGGCTACCTATAATGTGATCCGGTGTTTCCAATCCGTTATTTTTGTTGATGTATATTTTGTTGTCTGTCTGTGTACCGGTATTGTCCCAATATCACCGTATTTTGTTCAGTTTACATTATTTTGCATAAAGCCACTGTTACGACAATAATGGCCCCTTTAGCCGTGTATAAAACAACTTAGAAAGAGGTCCTACGAGTAGCTAATGTACAACATCACCTTATTAATTACAACTCGTACCTACAGGCAGACATCGTTCCTAAACCTTTTATTTATATTATTTATTTGTTTACTTTTACCATCTGTACACAACCTAAGATTTTTTCTAATTAACTACAATAGGCCTTCGGCGAATATCATTGTCGGCCGAGGGGATCGTTTTCACAACATAGCGATATTTTTTATTGTCGTTTATACCTACTATATTTGTGTAACTGTTCCATGTTGTATGTCTATATGTGATCGTTTGTAATTTACCTGTGTCTTGATAAAGGGGCAGATTGCCTCGAAAATTCGACAATTTACTTGTCTGTACTGTCGTTATTACTACTTGACAATTATATATACATGTGTGTGTGTTTATATATATGAAGTGTAACTTAGACGATATTATTGCTGTCAAAGGGGCGTGACTCGTGTTGCCTTAAACCCATGAATGTCTTTCATCAAAACAAATACGATGGTTTTGTTTAATTGAGTGTAGATCCATCAGCATGTGTAGAGTGCTTTATAGGCCATCAAACCAGTAGTATTTTAAAAGCCTAAAACTCACTGCTCTGGTGTAACTTGACAAAAGTAACTTGGTCAATTGTCAGTATGTTACATAGTTAACCACACGGAGCTTGCTGTTGTCTTATGTTTTTTAATCTGTTTGTAAACTTCGACAGATCTTACGAATAATGCATATTTCAATAGAATATAATTAGCTCATCTGTTTGTATTACATGTATTCCACAAATCAGCCATGTCGATTTGCTCATAAGTGTCTTAAGCACGCAAAATTCGCATTTTCTGGATTTTACTCTATACGTATATACATGTAGGAATATCAATTACTTTTTACCTTGAAATCTACGGCAGCGTATTAGGGCCAATATAAAACAAATATTAAATCGTACGTACGATTTACTTATTCGTACGTACGGATTACTAATTCGTACGTACGGATTACTAATTCGTACGTACGATTTACTAATTCGTACGTACGAAATAGCAGAGACATATATAGAGAGATTGGCAGCTCTCTATTTGCCCTTATGTCTACGTGGTGGCCCCTGACCTTCCCACAATCCTTTGCAGTCGCTCTGTCCAGTCTTCTCCTAATGCCATAATGGAAAAAACTTGAAAACCAGACACACAATTATGGATAATTTCTATTTGAAATCATCACCAAGATCCAATGGTGTGCTTTAATTGCATTAATAGCAAAGTGCAGAAGTGTCATCAATATGGAATATATCACATTTCTGTCAAAGTGTTCGTATTTTGAGTATGAAAGTCAAGCACACCACAGGGAAGATGGGGTTTTCGAAAATACGGATAAATGACAACAATGTGCATAATAAACAAGACCATATACCATAAGTATGATAGTTTTTGGATAATGTAGTAACTTTTGTAGTGGCCTAAATAAAACCATGTGCTTTTTGTGTGTATTGAAAATTGACGACGATTTGGTCTGACGTAATGGCGGATTACCTAGAACATGTTGAATAAGTTCCAGTACATCGATACACACATGCGCTAAGCCCGATTTACCTGTGCTCGCGTGTGTTTGATGGGACAAGACGCTCTCGATAAGGGATATGCTTTGAGTGGTCACGAATAAATAGCGATGTTACTTATCTCTCTATATATGTCTCTGGAATTATTAAATCGTACGTACGAATTAGTAATCCGTACGTACGAATTAGTAAATCGTACGTACGGATTAGTAAATCGTACGTACGAATTAGTAATACGTACGTAAGAATTAGTAAATCGTACGTACGAATTAGTAATCCGTACGTACGAATTAGTAAATCGTACGTACGATTTAAAAAATTTTATAGTGGCCCTAATACGCTTCCGTAGAAATATGATATATATGAAGTCATTTGAATCATCAAAAATGCTCATATGATACACTAAGACTCGGTTCAGACAAGACCTTTTTGGGGGGGAGGGGATATTGCACACAAACGCCACATATTAAAACTACTTCTCTTGAAAACAGACTTACAATGAACAAATGTTTTAATAGAAAGGCGCATTATTAGTTGAAAAAAATATTTGTACAATATTTGTGTAATACTTGTCATTTCAAGTTCAAAATACAATAAACGTGTGTGCCTTGGATTCAGTCAAATCGGGCCACGCGAATGCGAAAGTTCAAATACGAACGGATGTGTAATTTGATGATCTTCGCGTATTTTGTTATCTTGTTCGGTCAAAAGATGTTCATTAGTTCCTTTCAATAATTGCGTTGATATCTGTTAAGTAATTAACAAAGAGAAATTAGCAGCAGTGAGACATATAATGCTCAGCATTCAACGTTATGTATATCAAGGTAAAACAATGATTTAATTGAAATTTAGGCATCAACATTCACCGGAAGTCTGTGATGGATTTTAAAGGAATGAACAGCTCAAACTACACAAAAACACATGCATACGTACATAAATTACATAGATATGCAGAAGTTGACATTAACATAAAATCAATACTGATTAGATATATGGTAGATGAGCGATATCCATCTCACTCCTTTTAATTTGGAGAAAACAAATCCTATCTTAACCTCTGGACTCAAGGTCAAGCTGGGCTTAATGAGGAAGTAAATTCGTCGTACCAATATGATGTATTTTCTCGGAGATATAAGAGGAAAATATACCCTACCTGGTCACTGTCAAAGAAATGATTCTGTAGTTGGAAAACGGGAGTCACATGGAAAGGATGCAATGCTTATAAGAATTTAAGAGCAATGGGCGGGGCTTAACACGATTGATCATGGTTCTATTGTATATCAAAACATAGTCAACATCCAATCAAAACACCCGTTGCAAACGAATTGTGTTAGAATGCATATTAGAAAGACTCAGAACCCATGTTCAAACCCCTCTTTGACCAAATCACAACATATCAGTTATAAATATAGATAAGAAGCAGGTAGAAGATTAAGGTGGTTATCTAATTAAAGAATAAGAAGAGCGAGCATCGAGTCATTGTCTAATTTTGTGGTATATTGTTATATAGTATGTAATCATTTTATATTAGTTCATGCTGGGTACATTGCGTTTTAAGTTATAGTTCTGTTGTAATTGTCTTGTCATTCATTAGAGCAAACGATGTTGGCCCTCATCCTAGCATGATACTGGTCAAATAGCATGTATCTGGGCATCTGGGATTTTGGGAAGAAGTCGAAGCTGTGAACTATTTACGATACATAGACGACTCACAACGCCGGACAGGCGATCACAATAGGTCACTTGAGATTTCGTCTCAGGTGACATAGAAGTGTCAATTCCACAAGACAAAGTTATAGTTCTGTTGTAATTGTCTTGTTAATCTCCAAAATCGATGTACTTATGTAGTTTGAAATGCTGTAACTAAGGTGGATACCAGCAGAAAACTGACAGTATACTCACAATTCATAAATAAAATCATTTCGCGAAAGATTTACCAAAATATTTTATTATATGAATAATCCCTTCCAAAATATGTTATTCGCTGAAAACATGGTCTCAATTAACAAAAAAAATGTTCCAAAAAATGTTGCAGTTTGAGGATTGATAGATCATCATTAACCGTATCGACTAGATAGACAATATAAAAGCATTATGATAAAAAAAACTGTCAGACAAACAATGCAAAATATGTTTACCAATTTTTACTAAATTAAAAAAAATTGTCTGTAAAGTTTATAAAAACATTTGCATGGTAGTGTATAACAGTCCCAGGCGGAACATTGTAAAACTGAAACAGTTGTTTACAAGAGAAGGCAAGGCAAAGATTGTTTTTCTCCTTGTAAGTCCAAATGATTTCATCTGCTATAAAGTTCTACTCGACCGAATTGCAAAAGCACGGAAAGTTTAGATGGGCTAGTACAGAATTTGAATAAACACTATGCCAACACTATAATCATATCGAAAAAGTTGGATGTTTTCTATTCCATCCTGCACAACGTTCAACATTTACTGATTGAGACAGGTATCTTAACAAAGAAGATGAGTTGTGTTTAAAACAGTTCACCTATTTAAGAGTCTCTATACAAAGTTCTTTTGGGTCATGTTATTGTTTTGTGTGGAGTCTTAATTAGGGATTTTTTGTCTCTGTTTGTACTCATGCAAATCTTTTATCGTGAAATAAACACGTGTGTTCAAAAGAGTTTTGTTGAGTAGAACTATGCAATTCTTACCTGCAGTGTTAACATGTCTCAGTTGATTCTGTATTCAAAGGTTTTGTCCCATTATCATTGTGAGAGAAAACTGACGGAGAAATTCTCGAGTTCGATTTTGATGAAGATAAAGCGAAAGATTATGGTCGACATCGTGATCTCATATTTGAAAATATTCTTTTTCCTCATGAAATTATGAAGTCAGACGTGCCTGATACTTTTTGATATGATTAATGGTTTCGTTGTCATCACCCTAACTCTCATTTGACTAAACCCGCATTTGACCTAGATTTCTATGACAGGTGTCACTGATGAAGCAAAAGACGCTTACTCTTCTGAAGCAACTGATCCTTGTAGTTTTTCAGGCGTCTCCACGCTAACTTATATTTTTGTTTATAATTTGCTCTTGAATAATTTCGAGTTTTATTTTAAATTAATATAGTTTCGTTATTGTGTCTTTTTTTTCTTCTTCTTTTTAATATGTGCGACGATTTATTCATTTCGTGATGCGATTTCGTATGCTTGTATCAAAACGCATTTTTTTTTATTTAACAATTGATGTTTTTTCATATTATTATGCATTTAAAGGTTTTACTGTGCTTGCATGGTCTCAACTAGCACAGAGAGGTACTTGCTAGTTTAGTTTTTTGACACGTTTTTTTTTTTACATTTACATTTAAATGCAGAAAAGAAAATAGACTAATTTTAGTTTATGTGAAAATGATATTATATTATGATATTATGTGAAAATGATATTTTTTCTGAATTGTTAAAGGAAATGTTAAAGTGTATGCGGATGGGTGCGCCTGAGATGATTTAGATTTGTGTCATATATTTATATGTATATCAAAGGGTTAAGGAATATCAAGTCCATTTGAAAAGTTGAAAATCCAATGATATAGTACTGTATTGATGTGGGTTTTTTTATTATTCATAACGTGTTAACATTACGACAAATTTCGTTTTTTAGATACACGTCAAATTTGTTCTGTTACTGGTAACTATAGCATAACGTATCTATGTTGAGTTTTTGTTAATGCAATAATACGTTTCTGATGTTCTGTTTCTCGTTCTTGCTACTACTACAAAACGTTTTCTTTGTTCTCTTTCTCGTTACTATAATAACATGTTTTCTGTATTCTGTTTCTCGTTACTATATAAACACGTTCGATGTGTTCTCTTTCTTGTTACTATAACAACACGTTTTCTGTATTCTGTTTCTCGTTACTATAGAAACACGTTCTCTGTGTTCTGTTTCTTGTTATTATAACACCACGTTTGCTGTATTCTGTTTCTTGTTACTATACGTATACGTTCCCTGTGTTCTCTATTTGTTACTATAACACCACGTTCGATGTGTTCTGTTTCTTGTTACTATAACAACACGTTCGATGTGTTCTGTTTCTTGTTACTATAACACCACGTTCGATGTGTTCTGTTCTTGTTACTATAACAACACGTTCGATGTGTTCTGTTTCTTGTTACTATAACAACACGTTCGATGTGTTCTGTTCTTGTTACTATAACACCACGTTCGATGTGTTCTGTTCTTGTTACTATAACAACACAATCGCTGTATTATGTTTCTTGTTACTATACCAACACGCTCGATGTGTTCTGTTCTTGTTACTATAACAACCCGCTAGATGTGTTTTGTTCTTTTTACTATACAAACACGTTCGAGGTATTCTGTTTCTTGTTACTATACAAACACATTCGATGTATTCTGTTCTTGTTACTATAACAACACGTTCACTGTGTTCTGTTTCTAGTTACAATAACATCGCGTTCTCTGTGTTCTGTTTCTCGTTACTATAACAACACGTTCTCTGTGTTCTGTTTCTTGTTACTATGACAGCGTGTTCACTGTGTTCTGTTTCTTGTTGCTATAACAACACGTTCGATATAGTCTGTTTCTTGTTCCTATAACAACTCGTTTATGCTACATGCATACAATATATAGGCGGTTTCAAACAACTGGCCCAAGGGCCTTAACGGTCACCTGTGTTCTGATATGTACGCTGAAAGATTGTTTTGAACTTAAACATAAAACACATCTCAACCCGGTAACCTTGAAAGTGGGTCAAGATCATCCATTTGAACCAAAGTGGTAGGCCTTCATGCTACTTGCCCGTTATCATATTCCTTGGCCTCCTGCGGATTGAAAGAAAAAAATTGTTAAAAGATCTTCATTATAACCCATTTGACATTGAAAGTAGATCAAGCTCATTCATTTGAACCAATTTGTAGACCTTTATCCCAGAATACTACTGGCCTGATATTATGACGTTATGGCTCTTGGTTATTGAGTAGAATTAGGGCTTAAGTCTTAAAACCCCTGTGATGTCGGAAGTAGAATAGGTCGTTTATTTAGATTTGGTAGGCATTCATCCCAGCATACCGATTGCCTTATATCATGACCCTGGGCCTCTTGGTTATTGAGAAGAAACCGTTTAAAGACATATGACCTATGTGACCTTAAAAGTAGACCAAGGTCATTCATTTGAGCAAAGGATGTTGGCCCTCATCCCACATGATACTAGTCAAATAACATGTATCTTGGCATCTGGGGTATTAGGAAGAAGTCGAAATTGTGAATTGTTTACGATGCATGACAGACAACTCACGACGCCGGACAGAAGGCAATAACAATAGGTCACGTGCTATTTCGTCTCAGGTGACATAGAAGTGTTAATTCCACAAAAAAACTATAAAATTGCAGCTGTTTCTTTTAAATAGTCATCCGTCATCTGTTTCCAATAGTTTTAAGGGAATGTGTTTCAGACAAAACAAATGCTCTTGATATCAAATCTTAAATCACATGTATTTATGCAAACATAATTAACAATAAATGGTTTTTTGTCATTTTTTATTCCGTGTTGTGTACAAAATTCTATAATATGACACTGATAGAGTCCATCGATACATATTAGTTTATATTAACACGCAACACACATCACTGTAGTGATATGGAACACTATTACGATATACATTCTACACTATTTCATCAATCATGTGCAAAATCGCATTCAATATCAATATATTCTGTATCAATATTCAAATATACATTATTTTCATCAGTTACAGCTATTATGAAATACATTTTGAATCAAAAGTGTGCAATTATGATTATTTTCAAATTGACTTTTAAATGCAGTTAATTGTTGAAGTGGTACTACAGGTTATGTTTAAAGTAGATATGAAATCACTATTTTTAAGACAATTATTTGATTTTAATTACAATTATTTAATTACAATTATTCAATTATAATTATTTGGTTCTTACATTTTTTTTAAATGAAGGCCATGTATCATGTATACAAAATTCGGTATATGATCTAATTAACTGTCACAAAGCTTGTTTTGTTTTGTTTTGTTTTTTTACTTAAAATATATAGCTTGAACTCCTTGATAGAAATATACAAGATTTGAAGAACGTAACTGTAAGCATGACGACGACGTCATAGGTATATGTGACTTCATAACGCTTATGGTGTTGTCTGAATATAACCACGTAGGCCTGTAAAAATCTAACCCGTAGTTTTATTGCATTATCGGAAATATATTTATGTATTTATATTTCATTCGCCATTTTTTTAATATCTTCTAGAACTATGAATTTCGATTTTAAAAGAAAAATGTTTTAAAGAAACATAAACTAATATGCCATCGATGGTTACGTTTGAGTGGTTTATTTGTTCATAATCAGATCTATATTTTAAACATGAATACAGCCATAATAATGATATTGTCTATTACGTCATACGTTGTTAAATTATTGCACAAGCCGTTCAAAAGTCGTCCAAAGGAACACAGTTAATCACTTATGATATAGTTAGTTTGTGGATATCTGCATATATATGTATAATTTATCCATTTATCAAAGTTTATGATATAGAATTAGTTTAAATACCTCCTTATAGATATATATTTCAATGACGTCATTTTAAATGTCATTTATGTTATTTTTTACAATAAGATACATATATACTGGATTGATATAGAAAAAATACATTGTTCTCACAGTCATACACGCTACATATTCCTAAAATGATATAAGAATATGGATAGTTAATTAGGGCGTAGTATGATTCCACTACGATTTGTTGCATTGACGTAATATCAAATGTAAAAAAAAATGACGTCACATTTTTATTAAATTGACTTATTGATACGATTCTGTGGTATAACTAGATACATGATTTTTGTATAATATGTCATATGTAGGTATATAGATGTATATTATGTATCATCTTATTCTCTCACAATATCAAACCCAATTTTTTTAAATTACAAACACATATGTACATAATTTTGCAATGTATTTACAATGAGTTACAATATTGTAATCTACATATATCAAACATTACAACACAGTTTACGAGCAAACAGTAACATGTAGTGTCTATTTCACACATTATTGCCATCCATACAGCATATTGATGAAAATCATTTTTGGGCGAGTGATATACCTGATGCAAGACAATGCCAATTAATTATATATTGCTGCATTTTCAAGGAAAAACTCTTAATTTCTATTCCATATCATATTTTTTTTCAAATGGAAGCTTTCTATGCGTAAAACTACGAAGACAAAAAAATCACAACTTAAAGATTTTCCTTTCCGTATACATTTGTTCTACTACATCATTATGGCTCACCAGCGACACTCATATTCAGTTGATTATTTAACAAAAAAAAGTTAGAATAAAAAGATTTGTATGCTATATTATATATAATCCATCTCAGTGTAATGTATAAATAGTATAAATTTAATCCAATTGTTTTCCATTAAATAAGATATTTGTTACATTATCCTCAATATTATGGTACACGTTTGAGAAAAAAAGAATATCTGCTTATTGAATACTAAACAAAATTTACTATTACTGAAAACAACAATTTTTGGAAGATACTTTTTTTTTGTTAAAACATTTGTGAAAATCAAACTCATCAAATGAACAGATATTTCCTTGTTGGCATACCTAACATTTGCAATATAATGCAATAATATAATCAAATACATTTTCTCGTCTGAAAAATCTGTGAATGTAGCATTGGCCTATAACGTATTCTTAAACAACCTTACTATAATATATCTTGAGTTCTTTATTGGTGCTGGTTGGGGAGTGGTTAAGGTGTCCCAACACTTTAACCGCTAGCCCTCAACCTATGGGTCGCGAGTTCGAAACCCGCGTGGGGCAGTTGCCTGATACTGACCGTTGGCCGGTGTTTTTGTTCTCAGGGGACTTTGGCTTCCCTCCACCTTTAAAACCTGGCATGTCCTTAAATGAC
Organism: Pecten maximus; assembly: GCF_902652985.1. NCBI lineage: Eukaryota > Metazoa > Mollusca > Bivalvia > Pectinida > Pectinidae > Pecten > Pecten maximus. The sequence goes on along the minus strand of NC_047022.1, from coordinate 6,036,476 downwards.
CCTGTATGTTAATTGGACATTCAACAAAATAGAACTAAATAAAGCTAATACTCATTTGGTGTTGCAATTAATTGATAGTTACGGAAGTAAATTCATGTATTATGACAAATGCAGTGTTATATAATATGTGAGGTAGCACATATCTGCAACATAGAATTTGAAACTGAAGCTGTATTTGAGGATGCTGAGATGTAGCTATGCGACACCATATACTATTATTATAACTATTGCCATTGACACGTAGTTGGAAATCAGTTAATAGGCTAATTATATATTTACATCTCATAAAATCCAATTGTTTGATCAGCCTCACACATATAGCTGACAACACACTGCTTAAACACCACAACTTTATACATGACATCAGATCATGGTTGTCTAAGAATCACACCTGGTTGTGTATGACGTCACGCGATATAATTACAGCTGATCAGGTGATGATGATCTTTTTCACGTCACATTGTCACGCTTAATGAAAGAAATATTTACGCGATAGTAAGTGAAGGACGTCTCATTACAAATAATTGACGTGATATTGTACAGCTGATGATCCATGAATGACGTCACATCGTGTAGAAAGACGTCACACGATATACCTGACGGCACGATTGTATAGTGATGATGTTCCACAGTTTATACAAAATGCAGCGCACGACGGAGTGTAAAATGGTTTAATGACGTCACAATATGAATGATGTCATATTGAATACGAATGACGCTGTTTGAGGCCTAAAGTCTATTGGTCTTTGCATAACTACACAGCTGCATAGTACTACAGTTACAACACAAATCTATCGCCTACTGCTACTACGATGTCCGTCCATTTTAAAAGACGTAGTCTATCTAATTTTCCTCCAAAGAAAGGTAGACCTATTGCTGGTACTGCAATTTTACTCAATCCTCCGCCACGTTCTCAAAGGAGTAATCAAGTACACTTCATATTCATAAACTCTACATAAATTGTCATCTATCAGAATTTCCCCATAAGTCTCGGTTTTGATGACAAATATGTTCTCCTCTAGAACCACTTTTCACTAAATCCACTTAAGAAATGCGACTAAATCTCAAAACCGCCATTAAAGGATTTTCATTACGACCTCCCAACAAGAACGGGAAGTTCATCTTTTCGTGGATATCTCTTTATAATAACGAGTGTAAATATATCTCCCTTCCTTATGGTTTTTCCGCATGACAATCCACGATGGGATGATACTTCCAGGCACATTTGTCATTGTTGTTGATGCTACGCTGTTTTGGGTGGCTTTTTATGAATCATGCCCACGATTTATACTCGGTCGCCAATCGCCCCTCCGTTCAGTCTCACGTCAGTCCAATTTGATGCTGTCTGACGATTTCTATCATTCTTAGGCGTTAACAAAATATGTATTCTCTGAAATAAATATAACTTGTTGTTAATCATAGCATTAGGTTTACATTTTAAAGCTCAAAAACAGAGAACGCAAATGATAAGCCTCCCCCTATTTCAAAATACAATGGCATTGTACGCTATTGTTTGGAACATAAGTTCTGAATTATGAAATGTTAAACAAGGTTATCAACATATTTTTAATTTGCTAAAGCCATAGTAAATATTTCTAAAAGGCTATAACCATACTTTATAATTTTCTGGAATAACCATTCCTCAATGTATATGCATGTATAATGTATATGTAATTTAAATAGATCTCCGTTGTGGAGATTGGGAATGATATATGGGTGTTGAAATACTTATATGTTTGCTTTTTTTCTCCTGGTATCTTATTAATAAGATAATTCCTTAAAATGTTGATTTTACGTATATAAGGATATATCAAGTTGGTACAGCGAACAAAACTCCTGGTATGATAATACATATGGTGCATTATCTATATTATAGGAACATTGATATCAGTCCATTTCCAGAGAGAATGAAAACATATTTGGATATAGACGAAATGAGTAAGACATGACATTAGCAAATTACAAGCTATCTACAGTACTTATTTTACCTCTACATTAGAAGTTAAAAATCTTTATTTATCATACTTTCAGTAAAACCATGTAATATGTAATGATCAAAAAAATGAAAAATCGGTTATTTTTATTTTTTCAGATAAAAGTGCTGCCATACAATTATGCAATACTGATAACCGTAAACCAAGGGTGGTGGGAAGTATCATTGACTTACCTCAGACAAGGTACCGGGAGTTGTTATTAGTCCAAAGATCGCAAACCCAGGTATACATAGGATAGAGGATAGAGCTACACACCAGCCAATCATGTTAGCAGGCCATGGGTACACGTAGTCCTCGTATGTAAGTGGTTGGTACATCACTAGGCCGAATATCATGATGAACTACAACATGTTAGAAAGACAGTGACTGGTACATCACTAGGCCGAATATCATGATGAACTGCAACATGTTAAAAAGTCAATGACTTGTATATTGCTGGGGCAAATATCATAATGGACTACAACATGTTAAAAAGTCAGTGACGAGTACATCACTTGGCCAAATATCATGATGGGCTACGTGTAAAAAAGTCAGTGACTGGTACATTGCCAGGGCAAATATCATGATGAACTACAACATGTTAAAAAGTCAGTGACGAGTACATCACTTGGCCGAATATCATGATGGGCTACGTGTAAAAAAGTCAGTGACTGGTACATTGCCAGGGCAAATATCATGATGAACTACAACATGTTAAAAAGTCAGTGACGAGTACATCACTTGGCCGAATATTACGATAAACTTCAAAATATTGAAAAGTCAGTGGCAATTGAGCTTGCCATCGACAAGATTGTTACCGATCTATTCGGACGTACTTAATTCGATTTGTTTAGTAATATTGTTTCTTAAGTATGTGAGACAGTAGCATATATACTTTAATGCCCTGTACATGAGGTTAATTCTAGTATTTCTGTTATAGAATTGGAATATAATTGTAAACATTCGTTTTCAACTCGGGATCGCGCCAGTAGACTTCTCGGGTTGTGGACATCTAAAAAGGCGCTTTCTGGAGTGGGCCTTGACTACGTGAGTTTTATTGTTTTTATTTGTATTTTCGTATAGCTGATTATGTGTTTTTGTTCTTTTGACTTTTTCATCGACTTAATCATTTAGAAAATGCGGTCTATAATCAACAATCGCTGATTTTTTATACAACTTATTCTACCTCCGATACTCGATACATATCTACGATGTAACAATCCTGTAATACTTATTATAGTTGGTAACAGATTTGTTTTTTTTTTTTTTTTTGCGTGCTTATATCAATTAAAATAAAGTACGAAGTAGTTCATTGTATGGATTTTTGTATATTTAATATTTTGATAAGTCTAATGTTCAGATGTAAAATATATAACTTCTGAAATTCTTTTTAGCAGTAATTTCAGTCATGTATGTTTAGTCACAGTGTATGGATTTCACACCACGGCGAGTAGCAATGTAGTGTCTGTTGTTTTAAATAAAACATCATTCTCTGACATGTTTTCATCAATTTTTGATTTTAGATAAAACTCTACTGCCGGCTATGTTTCGGAGACACTACATGTATCTCGCCTTCATGAGGCCAACACTTATTTACACAAGGTTCTATGATGTCACTGTTACAGTGATGTCAACAATTTATTGGTCCATTTATGACATCATTATTTTAGAGGTCCATCTATGACGTCTTATTTACAAGGTTAAATAGTAATGCCGTTAAATGTTTCCTAGGTTATATGCAAGAGATTGGTGTACTCGATTACATGTGTTGATTAAGTCCAATATGATGGGACAGTTTATTTTTTTCTGTATTCCTATCACTCCATGATGTTCAAGGTTGTGATTTTCACTGTTAAAATGATTCAGGACAAGTTCCGAGATAATATTTCTTATTCTAGATAAGTGATTCTGCATTTCCTGTTTCCCAAGCATTGTTAATATCATTACAATTGTGACATATTATTTGCGTAGATGATATTTACCGTTCTGCAGTTGATGGTATTAATTAATTTTATATTAGATTCCAGTCCTTTCCATCAAGTTTCCTGTTTCCCTGGGACAGACATCGCATCTTTTTTAACATGTCACGCTTTCCTCCGTCGCGGTAATTTAAACAGTTGGCTATGTTTGTAATTAATAAATTTATATTAACCGCGATCAATTGTATAGCATGCGCTCAAATGTGCGAAAGCCTTTTTCACCGAGTCTGCACATCGTACAAAGTTTCTGCGCACACCGGCAGACATTATGTGTGAAATCCACATCGCGAAATGTTGTGCGACCCTACAACGGTTGTTCACTAAGGCGACGTACACGATTAGGTGACGTACCGTACATACCAGTACTAGGGCGACTTACAGTATTTTTAGTGCGACGTACATACCAGTATAATCACAAGAATGACTAACATGTAAATAACAATTTTAGGGCGAGGTACATACAAGTAAAAACACTAGGGCGACTTAAAAATAAATAAAAACTTAAGGGTGACGTACATACCAGTAAAACACTTGGGCGACTTACATATATACCAGTTAAACACTTGGGCGACTTACAAACAAGTACAAACTTTACGCCGACGTACACACTAGTAAACACACTGGGTCGGCGTATAAAAAAGAACCAATCGAGCTCTATTGCGACGTATGTACCAATGAAATCACTAGGGACCGTACATATCAGTAAAGTACCAAAGTGACGTATATATAAGTAGTAAAAACATTAATTAGGCCGACGTACTAACCAGTAAAAACACCGGGGCGACGTACTTCCAGCAAATTCTCCAATAATGACCAGGAGGGAAACCAACCATCAGACGGATGTCTTCGGAAAATCGATCTACACCTGAAGCAATTGACCAGGTTCATTTGACTGTATTTACATTGGCATTCGGACCAAATAAATCTACAAAAATGCCCTTACTGAATTTTAAGTGCATCGTCAGTGTAATTTAATTATTCAAACCTTCAAACAAATAAATTTAATTTAGCCTACATTTGGACGCCAAAAGTTTTATCCAATTGACAGTACTGTTGTTTAATAAGTGTACCCGACAAATGCTTTATAAACATATGGAAAATTAGCGAAAATTATTGTTCATAAGAAAATGATAAGACATCGATGTCACACTTTCAAATTTGTCATGGAATAAAATTAAAATATTGACGTTACAAAGAGATGAACAAGCGTTATATATCGAAACATTTTTTTAACACACAAAATAACTAAAACAATAGGAATTTATTGCTAAAAATATTCCGTATGGATGCACTTTGTCGGCATTTGTTTGAAAAAAATAAAGTATACCGATATAAAAAAGAAATTCTCTGCATGAATCTTTGTCGTTTTCGCTCCATTTGAAATTCAACCTGTTGATACGTGATATTTACCCGGCAGTATTAAAACGTTTGCTACACGCGACATTGTCCTAATTTACATAATATGATCGTGCCTGAAGACGAACATCGTACTTACCATACGCCCAGGAAACAACCAGTGTCTCAAAAAACACCGCCCAGAGTATGGAGTATCCGGCCGCGAATTTGTCCATCAACTGTACCACAAGTGCTCCCCCCTGTGGTGAAAAGTTGGCCGAGCATTGATAAAATGCATTATTAAGTGTAATAGAAGAAAACAATCTACCTTGGTTGTTTCAAAACAAATCCACCAAGAACAATGTAAATTGGTTGTGAAGCTTGCCATTTCAAGTTTTCAATAAAAAAACACTTTTCGCTTCAGATAAATGATTTGATATATCAACTTTGCTGAAAATATTTGTAAAACAAGTTATATATATATATATATATCAACTTATAATAATCACTCCTGTATTGAACACGCGTGAGGTCGAATACCGTGTGAACGGCAAGTGACCAGTTTCCAATGCACCAGCTGACCATCCATGTTTATCAAAAATGTAGCTTTCCTAGACTTAAAATATAAAATATAATTCATAATACTACGCAAGGCATAGAGATACATTTCAGATTGGTGTACCCATGGTGTGCGACAAAACACTTTTATATCAATATATTATTAAGAGCATACTGTTTTATTTCATTACGGCAAGGATATCACAACATACATGTTTATATTCTTTGATAAATTCATTATAATCCCAAGCTGTTTAATATTGCTTTATTTTCAAATTATTATATATTTCAAAAATAATCATAGGGAACATGCTATGAGCTTTTCTCACCTAATTCATTATAATCCCAACTTGTTTGAAAATGGTTTATTTTCCAATTATCATATATCTTAAAAATAATCATAGGCAACATAATATGAGCTTTTATCACCTAGTTCATTATAATCCCAATCTGTCTGAAAATGATTTATTTTTCAATCATTTCATATCTTAATAATAATCATATGGATAACATGAGCTTTTTATCACCGTAATTAGTTGGCAGCCATACATACCTCTGTACAGAACGATAAACCCACAATGAAGTAGACGGAAAATAATGCACCGACAAAAAGCTCTCTGTGTCTGCGCAGGACCGGAAACTCGTCAGACAAAGCCGTCAGGATAGCCTCAGATCCACCAAACTGAAAATTGTCAAATCAGGAACTGAAATCATGCAGAAACGATATTCTAAATAATGTTTTAATTACTAGGTAAGTTATACAAATAACAACAAAAATATCGACATAAAAATAAAATCATACTTTATATAGTCAAAACTGAAGGCAAAATACAAAAACAAAATTGCATGAAGACTTTGATACAGTACAGGAAAAATATGAAAGGTGTTCAAGGCGGATAAGCATTGACTACTTCATTGACAACACTTGACATTTAAATTTATAAATCTAGTATTACTTGCAAACATTTCTTGGATTCAGGGAAAAGAGAATATGCTTCCTCCGTTGAATACATTTGCATGAAGACTTTGATACAGTACTAGGAAAATAAGAACATGTTGGACATGCCTGTCCTGTTTTCCAAGCATCTGGTGAAATGTGTGTGTGATTTTTGAAGGCTAAAGTATGATCGAGTTTGTCTCCCTTTGATAACGCAAAACTCGTGTATACATTATAGCGCTAAGTGAAGTAGGCTTCCAAAGACATCTAGCATAGAACATGTATTGATTGATGAACGAACTTTGCTAAATGTCTTCTTATAATTTTATTCTATATTAACGCTTTCGTTGGGTTCCTCCATTTTAACTATATCCGTTAACTGTCGATGTATTTAATGTCGAGGCTATGATGACATCGTAACTTGATGACACAAGAGTTCTCTTTCTTATTGTAGGAAGATACAGAATACGGGAAACACACTTCCGTCGACTCACACGGAAAATTAAATGAAAACAATCCAATCAAATATTTAAGCTACACTCAATTTAGTATCATATGAAGTTTATAAATTAATCCGCTTACTAATAGTTCTGCCAGTATATTTACTGCCTTGCAGATAGGGCAAGGAATTGTAAATGCTGTTCCCATCGCATGACTGTAAGAGGCGACTAAATTTGTAATATTGTCTTTTCTCTTCTAAACAACTTTCTTCTTCCTAATGTTTTCTTTGACACCGACTCACTGCTTGCGTTTAACTGAGCATTCGCCCCAGTATGAGAAAGGCTTTGGGTTCTGTCCCCTGGCCAAGACAAACCAGAGTCTTTAAAAGTGTAGTTGCTAATCCTTCTTAACACTCAGCATTTTGGGAGCGGGACGTCTGGTTCGTCCATTTTCGGTTCAATGTGACCAATTGCGATGTCTGCTGGATGTCTTTGGCAGTAGGATTCAGTGAGGTAAGACTATAAAATTGATTTCTTCAGTTTTCCCGCTACCACAGGGAGACCAACATGAACAAACCGCAGATTCCAAAAGCACACACACATTCACTGCACACGTGCAAACGGCAGAAACCTTGACCTTTGCTGTTGATGGGACGTTAAGCAATGCAGAACAAATCCAACCCTGTGTATCTAAAGACTTTAATAGTAACTTACCGAACTGTCTAATCCAAGGGTCAACAACATCAGGAAAAATATGATCGCCCAAAATGGGGCCCCAGGTAGCGTAGCGATGGCTTCTGGGTAAACTACGAAGACAAGGCCTGGCCCTGAAACAATTAAAAGGGACATATATACTGCTTTTGGAAAACAAAGATGATATACCAACAAAATAAAAAAAACTTTCAAAGACATTTAAAATTCAAAGTCTATTTGTGTTAAGATAGAATTTCCCTTTGTCGATTTCAAGGTTTGATGTGTTATTTATTTATTTATCCTTTATGTTAATTCTTTAAATATTGAATTCAATTTGGAAATAGTTTTGTTTGGAAACCCGCATCTTGCCGTGGACCTGAATTCAAATGTCTTTAGATATGCGCAAACGTTACATAAATCCAGCAACATATTTTGATAATAACACATACCTATTTTTGTAGAAATATGCATGTCTCGGTTGTATCACTACTCCTCTAAATGTAATTTTATATAAGGGGAAGGCGTATATAAATTGTTATAACGTGTGGCTAGTCCTTTATTAGAAGTTTAACAGAAATAGGTTTTGATAAAAAGATCACATCAATTATTTTCAACTTGTTTTTGAGATTCATATAATGAAAAGTCAAGTCATATTGCGCTCAATTTATGACTCAAATACAAGAAAATTAATTTGACACGTTTGTTCATAACTAGAGAGATGTGCATAAAGCTACGAGTTATACTTAAATACTGGACCCTGCTCATGTCTATGACAAAATAAAGACGGCCAATTTTTTTTCTTAATATTGTGAGTATTTTGTCTTTTGCTTTTTTGCCTTATCAAAAAAAAAATACCACAAAAACAACGAAACATCTGTAACGTATAATCTTTTGTTTTATAAGTCTGATGCTGTAGAATTTGAATGGATTCATTCAAACAGACAACATTTAATAGTGCTACTGAGTCTAACTTGAGCAGAAAATAAGAAATGATTTTCTTACATCTTATTAAATCCATAATTTACACTAAATGAGAGCACAACTGCTGAATTAAAATATCATTGTTAAGGTACATTTTTTCAGATATATTTTTCTGTCTACATTTTCATTTTTTTCTTTTTTTCATAAGGAAATCACAAAATTGAAGTCAGAAGTTTAGAATTAACAAGTGAGCTTCTCGTTATTTTATTTTATTCGATGCAACGAAATTAGGATGTAATGTGACACATCACGTGCAAAAGTGCACAATTAACTTTAGGTTTTGATATAACGAATCTGGGGCTGTTTTAAACATGGAAAATCTAGATTATTTTTATACTCATAACAAAGTTACAGACTTCACGCTAATATATTAAAGCTTCGTTTTCATTTTTGTTTTTGATTTATATTGAATAAATCCATCGAGGTCTACCTCTATGTTTGCTTCGTAACATCCGGTCTTCTGGTGTTACGGACGCAAGTACTTGGGGACCATTTTATTCATGTTTGTTTGATGTGGAATGCTTCACCACATGAACTCTGTTACAGTCCCCGTTGTTTTCGGGAAGTTACATACATAAGTTGTCATTCTATCGGTGATATATCATCTTTAATGTAACCCTGAATACTGACTTAAAACACAAAAGTACTGAAAAACATTGTGATTTTTTCGTAATCTCGAATTCATAGGAGTCGAGAAGAAAACATGTGTGGTATCGATTTAACCGAGTGTATTCTATATGTTTTCTTCTCTAACCATTGAGTTTTTACTTAAGTTGACAAAGTTTTCAAGTTTTCAAAGGTCGATATAACGAAAATTTACTTTAGTAGTTAACGTGTTAAGACCCCTAAACGTGTCCGGAAGAGACTCTACCGTATGTTGATGTAGAAATCTGAGTTCTCCCTTTATTCTATAATTGTATGACAAAGACATTTTTTAAGATGACGTCACTAACCGTCCGTTGCTACGTCTTCGATATCCTGATTGGTCCGCTGGGCCATGTAACCGAGGATCATGAAGATTACAAACCCCGAAAAGAAGCTGGTCAGACAGTTGACGGCACTCGTTACGAGGGCGTCTCTGAAACATGGAAATATATTGAATTCATTATCTCGATTAATATCGATAAACATCGGTAAGCATCGGCAAACATCGGTAAACATCGGTTTCTTAAAAAGGAAATTAGGAGTGATGTGAACAAATAAAACATATAAAACCTGTGAAAACCGTATATATTTCTTAATTAATTTTAGTACGATACAATCTTCAGAAAATTATATCGCAGATGTCTAACCTAATGCTTATCTGGCAAAGTTTACCCTTTACAACTTAGATTAGGTGATAGTAAAAACATTTTAAAGGACATGTACAAACATCGAAACAACCCTGATATCTACCCTGGCCAAACCGCATAACATCTATAATCCAGCAAATGATCTGTTACCAAATCAGCGAATTGCATGTTGGTTTCAGTCTTAAGAGTATGGTGATGTTCTAAGCTAATCTCATGATGTTCAGGTTTACTTGCTTGCAAGAAAATTTCAATGCGGAAAACAAAATGACGGAAGCAACATCTCTTTACCTATGACGTGATTCTGGTATCTAAGATGATTGTGGTTGAGACCGTCTGGGTAAAACGCATTCTGGGTCAGTGTTATAAACTTAAATGCCGCGAAGCAGTAATGTGGTGGAAATAAAACGTTCAGAGGATTTGGTGGATCATGGTTAAAACGGCGCTTTGTTTAACGAACCGGAACTAGGAGTAAAAGGATTCATTAGTAAATCTTGTTACTACGCTCCGGGGCCGTTTCCGGTTGTATCTAGTCGACATTTCAGACCAGTTGGATTAAGGGCGAAAGAAATATGTGTTAATTCTGTTTTAGTATCTATCGACAAGCACTTGTGTACTAGAGAAATGTCGATTTAGTAGTTAAGGACACTATTAAGACCGGGCTAGGCCTATTATACGGACAGTTTAGCAGGACGCAATGGCAATGATAGACTAATGGTTTAGGCTCAATTAATCGAATGATTACCAACTATCTGTTGGACGAATTATAAGCTGCCATGTCCCCTTTTACGTTTACATTTGTATCGTCTGTTTCCGAAGATTCCAATGCATAGAAAAAAGGCAATATGTACAACTACCACGAGACAAAGCAGAATTGTTGATTCTATGGACAAAAAGAAGGGGAAATGTTTTGGAAATTTTCATATGTTTAAAATATAATGAACGGAAAGAAGGGTTTTTAATTGTTTTATGAATTCCATAGCATCATGTATAATCCTCTTTCAACATAAAAACATTCTTTTGTCAATCACATATTCTAATATGGTAAACAACAGCTAAATGTATACTATTTACTTACCTGTAGACGTTGTTGTTGAGTTTGTTATAACTAGCAAACGCCAACAGTACACCGAACCCAGGGACCTAGTGAGAAGAACACCTGTGTAGCAGCATCTACCCACACCTGGTGAAACAAAAATATTATTAATAAAAATTTCGATTGTTCAGTTACTCTACTGTCCTGTTGCTCTATTTATATGTTAAAATAATCACACTGCTTAACGATCTCAAAGAATCCAGTCACATGAAAGCTGGTAGTCGCCAACAGAAATGGAAAAGGGAAGCACGTTTAAAGGCATTATATGGTGTAAAGACTCCCCATTCGTCGCCACGTACATTTGCGTTCTGCGTGCCTGGTATCGGTTTATCTATTGCTCCCTAGAAAGAAGACATTGACGAAACTATTTATTCTGCAGAGACACAAATCGAAATGTCTTCCAATAATATGTTCACTTGCCATAGCAACTCTGTAAAATTGCTTTTAAAATCCTTATATCTGAGGCTACATCTACGCTTCTATCTTCTCGAAATGAAAAAAAAAAGATGCCAAAAACCATCTTTATTTATTATACAACAATTACGAAACAAGTTTTATCAACTTATATTAATCACGCTTTATGACTTGGATGCAAGTGCGCAAGGACTCAGTGTGGAAGAAACCATAGTACCAGAGAAAACCCACTTGGTCGGACAGATGACCCCTCACCTTTTTACGTCCTATCTTTTTTTATACACTTTTAAAAAATCCTCTTCAACTTCATTATTGTAAATGGGTTTACGTCATTATTTTATTATTGACATAACTATTTTTACTGTTTCCACTATTAATATAGTATTAGTATCATCTGCTGACTTTACTGCAAGTAATCTACGGGCCATAGACATACAGGATGGTTGTCTGTGGCTCACCATAACACCTTTTCTGTTTGTCATGCCTGTCTCACAAAGAATTTGGTTTTGATTTGTTTTAATTTAACGTCCTTTTTACAGCCAGGGTCATTTAAGGACGTGCCAGGTTTTGGGGGTGTAGGAAAGCCAGAGTACCCGGAGAAAAACCACCGGCCTACGGTCAGTACCTGGCAACTGCCCCACGTAGGTTTCGAACTCGCAACCAAGAGGTGGAGGGCTAGTGATAAAGTGTGAGGACACCTTAACCAACCGGCCACCGCGATAGGGAAGGCGGATTGATATAAGTACGTAATTACTTCTTTTAAAGTGTTGTAGTGTTCTCTGATTATGTACATTTTAATTATCCTTTTGAATAAATTAAATGCATGTACTGTTTAAAAACATAGGACTTAGGAAAACATATGATACTCTTCCGAAGAGAAACAAAGATATGCCGTAGATGATCTATAGAATGCTGTGTCAGGCACTTTAATCTGAAGCTCCAATCAGGGCGTCATTATCACCATACCATTGTAATAATATACCCAATTCAGGGGCACACAGCATTTTCAAGAAGTTGAAAAAACAATGGACTCCTGTGATGTGAAATTGAAACCAACACATTTAGTATTATTGATAATGTGATCATTATTTCCATGCTAGGTAGCAATAGCCGGCATCAAATCAGAAACTACATTCTAGATTCCAAGACCTTAACAAATAAATCGATTGAAACAAAGAACGAACTCTAAATTTCAGCATTTACAGGTCCAAATGAATATATACATGACCCACCTCCGAATTAGCGAGTCGAGCAAAGTCCGGAGTTAGGTAATATTCGATACCTTTCCCAGCCCCCGGGAGAGTCGCCCCTCTGATCATCAGGATAAACAACACAACGTATGGAAAGAGCGCTGTAAACCACACAACCTGAAAGTAATCCCGATTTAGTACATTTAAGAAGTTAAATGGAGGATTGCGAAAACACGTTCAGTCAGAAATGTATTCACGATTAAGGTAAATATGATACGATGTCATGGTAACAAATACACAAATGTTTAGCCAAAATACAGAGAGACAGAAAGGCAGACCTTTCAATACTGACCTTGCCTGAGGTTGATATTCCCTTCCACAGGCTAAAGTAACATATCACGTATACACCTAGAAGACATAGTACTATTTGCCACTGGACTGCTCCAGCCTCAAATATCCCATTACTTCTATGGAGGCCAAGGAAACTCCGCCTGGAATGGGGAAAAAGTTATCATTGTGAAATATGGATGAAATATATAATGTTGTCTTTGGAAGAAGAGGAACACAAAGTTATCATTGTAATAGCTGGATAACAAGGAAACTCCGACTGGAAGGATACACAAAGTAGGTATTGTAATATCTGGATAACATGTATCATAGTATATGTGGAAGAAGAGGACACTCCGGATGGAAGCCTACACAAAGTTATTATTGTCAAATCTGAAGAGGATATATAGTAGTGTGTGTGGAGGACGCGGAAACTGTGCATATTGAAGCAGGGGACATTTTTCATTGTCAAAACAGCAGTTTCTGTGATATGGTTATTACTAACTTACCTGCGATAATGAGTGAAAAGTACTTTCATATGTTACCATTGTTAATGATTTCATCATGATATAAATAGCATATATACATATTTTGTCGACTATTAGTAACGAACCGTAATAAACAAAAGTGTCACAATGATTAGATTTGTATACTCACACAAAATATTCCTCGGCCGGGGAATATCGGGGTATCCTCGTGGCATTCTGAACAGTCTCGTTCAACAATGACCCAACGGTAGTCATTCCAGCCAGCATTGGCGAAGCAGAGGTAAGTTCGTCGGTCATATTTACACTAGAGTTATCGGCCTTTGTTCTATTTTTACCGTCGTAACAGAATTCTGTATTCCATTCATTACCACATGACGCCCAAGGGAGCTCACTCGTGAATGACCTGATCAAGTAATGAAGGGCCCAAGCAATGATGACGTTATAGAAAAAGTCTGTGTAAAATGCTATCAACACTACTGCCCATCCAATACCTGAAAAAAGAAAAAGAATATTAGTGAAGAAGCGCTAATAGTACACATCAAAATGAATAAAATAAATAATGCATAAGATGAAAATATATTTACAATTTTGTTTTGCCCAATGCAAGACTGATCTGTTTTCTCCTTGTCTTACCTCTTAATTATGTGTTTTATTACCTGACCCTCTATGAAAATGTTAATTAAAAATTCTAGACAAGCATTCAAATGATTATGATGAAGAGTATGGCTTGTTCATGGCGATTTGAGAAGGGTTCTTTTCGTTTTCTTTTTTCACTTTTTCTTTTTTCTTTTTTTTTTTCTTTTTTTTTCATTAGTTTAATTGCTTATATCTGATGGTTTTAGGATATTCAGGCAACAAAGCATTTGTCTTAAATGTCTTAAATATCAGTAAAATATCAAGGATGTTTATTGGGACAAACGCGATAAACGTTTCCCCAAGGCCGCAGTGATAAGGGTATGAATCGACAGAATATTTTTAATGACAGAATATAGCTAGTTTTGTTTATTCGCACAAATACCTACAATTGTATAGAGTCCCTAGATATGCCATTTTGGAAACAACATAACGAGTACCAAATGTTGGCGTGCCTGCTTTTAGTAAACACATTTTGTCACAAATAAGCACAAGCTCACGTCGGTATGCTTACCTTTGAACAGCGGACACAGTCTTCCCCAACAAGTGATGGCACCGGATTTGTTGTACTGGCCGAGAGCCAGTTCCATATAAAACAACGGTATACCTCCCATGAGCAACATGAGACCGTATGGGATCAGAAAGGCCCCTGGAATAGCGTTATGCTTATTCTATAAATATAGTCTGTTAATTTTTTTAACAAAACTGATACATGTATATTCATAATATTCAATACCACAAATATATTATCAATACAATTAATTCGACACTATAAAATACCATAATTTTTATATTATATATTATAAATTATATCTTACTTATTCAAGCATCAAAACATTATCTTTTTTATTTGAACACATTAGAAGATATACAAAAAAATGTACTTATATTCACGTGCGTCATGTGATACAAAAAAAAGTAAAACTTGCCTCCGCCATTTTTGTAACATAAATACGGGAACCGCCATACATTAGCTAAATCCACAGCGAACCCAATCACGGAAAGAAGGAAATCCGCCTTTTTGCCCCATGTTTCTCGTTCCTCTTGATGGTCCGCCTCCATTCCAGGGGACTTTTCCAAGAGTGTACCTATAATGAGAACAGGAAACATAACCTCGATATAACGACCGTCATTTCGTTACACTGTCAACACAGCTCATTGTTTTATTACTTCTGAGGGGTCAAGGTCGACAAACCTTGACCATGATTGGGCTCATATATGTCACGTGATAGTAGGTTGTTGCGAGGCGATTGGAATTTGATGTCATGTAATGTTTTGATAATAACATCTGAAAATAGTACTGAAAAAAAACAAACCATGATATATCTCAGGATAAAACATCATTTCTGGGATATATATTATACTCCTTTATATATAAAAAGAGACACTTTAATGGGAAAAAAATAAATGTTTGATCAGCAACTCGATCCGTGCCACGCATAATAGGTCCTTAATTTTTAAATAATTTCAAATAAATTGATATTTATAATTATAAATGATCACCCCTGGAAACATAAAACTCGTTTCCATACCTCATACTCTCAAATTCATTTCTAAATCTAGCAAAACAATATTTGTCGTACGTGAAAACTGTTTAAAAATTACGATTTCATTCGTCGTTTCTATTTCTAGTATCACCCAGTATCGACTTTTAATGTTATTGACAGTGGTATCTGGCGTACTATGCTTTAAAACAATTTAACACCCAAGACCGAACATAGCTAGTTTGTATTGATCAGGAAGTGACGTCACAAGTTTCCGGTTGGGAGCAAACAAGTAAAATGGCTGCAGTACATATATTCTAATTTAGAGCAATATATTCCGATCCTGAACAGAATTGATTAATCGCCCAAAGTGAATTGCCATAATCAAAATCAAATGACAATTAAACCAAATAGTTTCTAAAGGGGCAGTTGACAAAGAATATTTGTGTCGACATTACTTAAATAACAATCATCGCGGGAGGTTTCTCTGGTACAAGCGTTTTTCGAAAAGCATCATCAACTTCATGCTGTTATTTTCCTGAAAACTTTCATAAAAATCTAATACACTCTGAAATATTTTGTACATATATTGTTTAAACGTGTAGAAAAACAATGGATATTTGATGTTACCAGAGCAAACAACGAGGAAAAGGAGTTATTTTACTGCAATTTTGGCGAGTTAAGCTAACAATACTTTGAAGGATTTAGACGTGACTCGATGAACGGTTGTTACAGGCAACACCATGAAAGAGTCAGTATTCAGCAATGCATTAGCTGTATCGCCATCTGGACCTCCGCGATCTCATAATGATCGAAATAATATCACTTGTTAAGCATATCGTAATAAATAAGTTGATTTAGTTTCAAATTGTTTATTCAAGGTTGTCCAAATAAATCATAGTTTCAAATCGCAAACTGCGTCTGGTCTTTTGTAAATATTTTCTCAGTCGACACATTGTTCAAACATTGGAATAATTACTACAGCGCTCTAAGCCTCTAGTAAAAATATATAATTCAAAGTCAAATGAACCTATTCAGGTAATGCATCAGACAAGTAAACAACCGAAAATCACTTCCGAATTGTCTTTCCAAGGCTAGATAGAGTACCTGCCTTACAAACATTTTCCCTGCTGGGCTGAAATCTTTATACAATACATTATATATTGATATTTTTATCGAATGTTGAGCATCGCAAGAGTCCTAGATAATAGTTGTTTTGTTTTGTTTTTTATCGCAAAAGTGTCGAATGTTTGCCAAGTTTCGGAAAATTCCATCTTCTGTGTTAATTTCAAATATAACACGTTCTACTGAGTATTATTACGTAATATTACATGTATGAACAATGTTATATCTCAAACATTGAACTGCAGCTTTCAGCGTTTGTTGTTTCTGGCATTATACTATATTGTCAAGATATTATCCAAGTCCACGTGTATACATTTGCTTAAACGGATATTCGTTTTGGAAAAAGGTAAACAATACGATATGTAAACAATAGGATATGTAAACAATAAAATATGTACCCATGCTTTAAACCTTCGTATCCCTATGAAATGTGTCATCATTGGCTGTTCTCTGTACTAATCCCACTAATTGATCATCCCGAAGTCGAGTCATTATTACTAAGTTTTGGCAAGGAAATACAATACGAATTACGATTGATGAATAAATTTAGTATCGAAAGGTATTCCAGACAATTACACAAACTATTGTTTCCGGATAAAAGAGAAAAACATTAAATCATTTGATTTAAAATGTGTCAGAGTTTTAAAATCATAAAATTGTAATAACAGCCTGAGTGATTTCATAAAGTTTTTAACGCAAGACTTTGTTTGGGACATAACACCGATATTCAAAAACAAACAAACAAAAACACAAACAAACAAAAAACAAACAAAAGCAAACAAAAAACAAACAAAAATACATCAGAACTAATAATTAAAAAGAAGATCAACAAAAACAAAAAAAAACAAAAAAACACACACACACACAAAAAAGCATAACAGAACCCAGAACATAATCATGGGTTCCATGTACTTATTCAAGATACAATGAATTAGGAGTTGTCATGGTTAATTTAACTCAGCAATTATACCGCTACACTGAGTACCAAGAACATTATTAATATGCAGAACAAATTTGTCAAGTCATTTGTTTTTTGAGCAGTATTAAACGTAATCATGCTGTTACATATGCGACAGAGCTGAACAGTTCCATCTTACTGGAGCAGACTCGGAAATGTATGAACACAATATTTGACAATTGTGCAAAACATCAAAGCATGTCTACCGTATGATTGGCAACGTAACTGAACCGAGTGAAATATTACTCAATTTACGAAACTACGTCTGTAAAGTAATCATTTGTTTTCTGTTCAATAGTTGCATTTGGACAAAATAGTTTAACTGAATTAGGAAGACCCCTTGAAATACGAAAGCCTATTCGGTTCATTTTGAAAAGCAAAAAGAAAAACATGTATCTCGTTAAAACGCGTTAGTTATCTCGTGAAAACGCGATAGTTATCTCGTGAAAACGCGATAGTTATCTCGTTAAGACGCGTTAGTTATATAAGATATATACGTACCTATATCTATGATTTAACATGATATCTAACGCGTTTTAACTTCATAATTATCGCGTTTTAACGAGACAATTATCGCGTTTAAACGAAATAACTAAAACGTTTTAACAGGATAATTATCGCGTTATAACGAGATAAAATCATACTTACGCGTTTTAATGCTATACTTACCGCGTTTTAACGAGATATAATTTTTCAGTTTACATTTCAAAATGACCCTAATTAACTTTCGTACTGAAATCCGTAGCATTATCATTTAAATTTATTTTAGCGTTATGTCCTTTAAACAGTTATACACACTTAAATACAGTCTCTTTCTCTTTGTATGAGATTGAATGACTCCGTCTGATAGCGCGGATGCCTGATGCCGATTTTTTTCAGTGTTACCTCACTGAAGCATACTTCTGAAGACACCCAGCAGGACACCTCACCTGGTCACATTATACTGACAACAGGTTAACCAGTCGCCCCGCTCATGCTTATGGGTATCAGCCACATACCACCGACATCACTAAAAATTGTTGCGATATTTTCATTTAAAACGGAATTACATTACATTTTTCTTTGATCTTTTCAGACATATTTGTGTCTTTATAAAGGTACAGCCTGCCTTGATAATTCGACAATTTACTCTTCTGTTTTGTTGCTATGAATTCATTGATCATATGTTTTAAAGACTAAACAAAATCATTAATTTTTGGTTATTATTTATATCTTTATTATCTAATAAGGCCATGCTTAAACTAAAAAAACATAACAGTATTATACAAATTAATTATCCCTTGGTCTCTTTTAGCACTATCAGCATGCCGTCCCTTTAAAAGGATTCCGTTTGCAAAATGGCTTCAGCGATACAGCCGACGAGTACACACAAACGGTATGTAGCTTTCATTATATTGACGTCCAATAATTAATAAGAGAAAATTGTATAAACTAATGGGTTGTCATCTCCGACAACAAAAGGAAAGGTTCAGATTTCATCGATTAATTAAACCCACAAACTGATTCAATAGGACACCTTTTGTCATCTGTAAAACGATACAACTAAAGTTCTGTTTGTCTAAATGACTAAGTTATTCTCGGCGTATTGGTTTCTTCAGTAGGGAGCTGTCTGATGATATCGATAGCTACACCACTAATACCATATACTGATGTTTTATACTGAAAACCATGACTTCATTAACATTTCCTTTATTTTGATAATATTGATAAACAATTACGGATGTTTAAGAGCACTCTCGATAAAGAGGGAAGCTGAGGTCCCAAGGTTACGTTTCAGTATGGATTCCATTTAGTACCAGTTGAACGAGAGGAAGTCATAGTACCAATTGTGTAGCTAAAATTGATTAATATCTGAAGTTTTCATTTAATAGATAATTTAGTGAATAAATAAAAGCATGTATGATTTAAATTTCCCACTGTAAGCACAGATATTATTTGAATATGCTTGTGTAGCCAAAGACAAAAAGATCAATTAATTCAATAGATAGGAACATCTACTTTGCTATATCTTTTTTCGAAAATGCTGAATTAGATTTCCAAAAAATTAATTTGTCCCTTTGTGTCAGTGAAGAGTACCACAAGGAGCCGTTTTCTTCAATATTCCTTGAATTAAGGAAATCATATGATTTAATATTGTGTCGTATGCTTTTGGTTTTTATGTCCTGCAACAAAATTAGGTTATTGAACGGTGGTACAGGATACTAAAATATAGATATTAAATCATCTTAGTTGTTTAGTTTTCAGGCGGATAATATAATCTCAATAGCACCGGTCTAGATTTCATACTTTTGTCATAAAGCAATTTTTTGTATTATTATTATTTTCATATAACTTTCGTTATGCTTTTGAAAAAATGGAACGCCAAAGTACATATTTATTAGTTTCCATAGTACGGGCATAGTATTCATACTACGGGCATAGCATAGAAGAGTATCAATATTACGGACGTTATGACCATATTTCGGGCATAGTATTCATATCATGGGTATAATATCCATGTTACGGACACAGTATCCATATCTTAATGAACTGCGTAGAACTGCTTCATAGCTGCCATAAGAAATACTCCAATCAATATGAACTATAATTCTACTACATTCACAAAATATATTAATGACTTAAAATGAATCAATTATTTTGTGAAGCGTTAAGCTTGCTACAGGAAGTAATGTATACCTGAGAGGAAGTGTTTGACCTTCATTGAACGTAAACAAAACTAGTTCAGTGAGTTTCGCGATATCAGCTTTGGAATATTATCCTTGATTATGAGGTACAGGATTGGTGTACTCCTCGGCTATCTTGTTTTTCACACGAAACAAACATGGAAATGAGTTGTATAATTAACGAGTCTTGCAGGAATGAGGTAATTTTGTGAAAAGAACACATTTCTGAGGAAATACGAGGACTACACTCGGGCTTTCATAACTAATATTTGAGGTTGTGGAGTCTGTCATCAGGATGGAATCTGTTATTTGGACGGAATCTATTATTATGATGGAACTATAATTAGGACGGAACATATAATCAGGACGGAATGCGTAATAGGAAGGAAAATGAAATTATCCGTAATGAAGACAGAATCTGCCAATAGGACGGAGTGTGTAATTAGGACGGAACCTGTAATTAGGACGGAATCCGTAGTTAGGACAGAATTTTTAATGAGGACGGAATTCGTAATTAGGACGAAATCCGTAATAAAGAAGGAATCCGTAATAAATTATCACATTTCACGGTAGTTTTAACACAGTGTTTGGCGGTAACATATCTCAACAATCCTACCTCGAAATGTAACACTTGAAAATATACAGCGGTCAAAAACGCCACCCGATAGTTCTTTAAGGACAGTGAATGGCTTTTGCAGAATGTGTTTTCGCGCCTTGTGTTGACATGTGACGTCACAATATAAACAGGTGCTTGCATTGTCGCCTTTTTCCTTTAAAATTCCCAGAATTTCATATGCAAAACAAATGAAATGACACTATTGATTTTAAAGTAAATTCCACACAAGCTTCGTTGTTTTTGGCACTATTTTTTATGGCACATGTGCACTTGACCAAGTTTTTGGTTTTTAGTGATGCGGCCCAAAACGTTGATCGATGAGCTGGCTGAACAATGAGAACAGGACGAAACAAAAGTAAATTAATGCCATATGATAAGTAGAATCTGTCATGACAGATCCACCGTGTCTTGTAATTATATTGTAGATGTGCCTGTGATTTTAAATGTTTATATTATGGAGTTATAACGTAACAAACTTAGCGTACTCTAGATAAACCGCGAAGCGCTTTATGATGAGAGCACACTCCGGTTGTTTGGTGATAAAACTCCATAAAATAAACAATATATTCAAGTCAATCCTCATAATTAAATATTTACCCTTCAAAAATTCATTTTATTGTAGATGTAGATCTTAAAGGAATGACAATCAAGTGTCATCAAACAAGTTAAATCAAACTTTCAATGACACGAAGACTGTGAATCTGTGATTAATGAACTCTTTTCTTTTACAAATCATTACGCTGCTGCATCCGCCAATCAAAAGCGACGTTATAACGGAAACGTCATTTTTACGTTATGGACTGATAGCGTAAATTTTCTAAACCAATAAAAATGCTTGTTACAAATAAGATCAAATTATATAACCCTTACCTAATCTACAGCACCGGTAACGCCTTGCATGGTCATGATACGTTTCTAAGTTGTATTTTCCTAAGGTATCATTATCGATATTTCTGTATCCTGCATTCATTTAAATTGCATAATGTCTGCATTATTATTACACCTTATACATCCAAGCAACCGTAGTCCAAGGAAATGACTGCACTTGATTAAAAGTGTACCTGTCAACTTCTCTTTTGTTACCCGGCAGTTACTCCCGCCTCTTTCAGCAATACCTTATTCTTACAGGACATGACCTACCTTATTCCTACAGGACATGACTATACTCACTTAGATGTGCAAATCATGTTAAAATATATTAAGGTGTGAATACCACTCCCTAACTTACGATCAAGGTAAATATTCATAGATTGGCATACCGAACTCACTGAACTAGCTTTGTAAGCGTCCATTGAAGGTCGAAGACTTCCGGTCTAGTGCACATGACTTCCGGTGGCAAGCTCACTGCTTTATAAATGTATTGATTCGTTTTATATTCATTAATGATTTGTGAATGTTCACGCGTTTATGAATCAACTTAATGTTTTATAATGTTAATCAATACGATTATTTCTAGTTGAAGTAATGCAGCTTTGCAGGAGTCCAAATTTGTACACATATGTTATTAGTGCATTTGCATCCAGTAGGGATCAATAAATTTCCAAGAATGATAGAAATCAAATTTTATATCTACAAACAATCTATAATGAGAAAGGAAGATAATTATTTATTAAGAAAAAAAATAATACATATTTTTTTTAAATGGTGCCTAAAAAGTCGTTACCATAACACCACTACTACCACACGTACATACAGTACTACTAATCACTACTACTATCACATGTACGCACAGTAACCACCAACAACAAAACTATTCGTTAGTCAGTGTGAGCGACATGATCAATAGTATTTAATTTCCAAAAAATTAAACTCAACACAGGAAAGGAAATCCTTGACACGTATGGACTCTCAACGCAACGTCCCGTTATTACACAAAACCAAAAAGAAAAACACAGATTTAGCTATCGACTGCTTCCCATGCAAGTACAACGGTACTAAATTTCCCGGGATATTCTCCCATTCGTTCAGTGACCAGTAGTTTGGAACCATTTTATGGACGGTAGTTTGTTAAACTTGTAGCCGTTTCTGTGTAAGGCAACCAGCCAAGGAAACTAATGGGGCGTGGAACAAGTTGGAATTGTCACAAGGGACGAGCCTCGTTATAGACGACGGTCGAGCCTCGTTTTGAAGAGACCTAAAGAAATATTTCGAGTTCAGCTGTTCAAAGATTTGTCAACTTATCGGATCATCAATGAAAAAAGAAAAAAAGATTAAAGCTGCTTTTAAAAGTTATGTTACTGGCAGGAAGAATGAAGACAAGTATCTACCGACTGTAAAGACGAAGAAAAAAGCAAATTAAATAATATCCTGTAACCTCGATTTTGAAATTTGGAATTGAAAACCATAAAGCTTGATAATACGTAGGAGACCGTGACGTGGTATGCTCAGTTTCATGTACGGATATAAATCTTCTAATGTCTTACATATCACCTTACTGGGTTCTGAACATTGCATTTTGCGCTCCTAAATCCTGCTTTTTACTCAGTTTTATGCTGAAAACAAGTAGACATTTAGAGGGTTGTGATACCAACTTTTGAAGAAGAAAAAAAATCAAAAAATACCCGACTACACAGTTCCAATGTGTTTTTGTCGTTTATAGTCGTTTTTGTTTTTGTTTTTTTATTCATGCTTGGAGTTTTTCGAAATTTTTCATCAACAGTGCCCACTAACATCACAAACTCAGTTTCGAGTCCCCATACAAGCAGCACGTACCATACAGTTCAATGCTCTTTATTCGAGAAAGAATTTAGTAAGTAAGATCTACATTCAGGGGATAAATAAACATCAAATGTCTTTCATCTATCAAACCACATTCTTTCAATCATTCTATACCTATGGTGAATTACTTCTATTTTTTATTTTGAGTTCTAAACAAAAATGATATTACTTCACTTACCTTGCACCGGAATATTCATTATTGGAGTATTCTGCTCCTTATCCAAATGTTCCTTCTCTCCCATATTTGGTTATGACGTCATTCACACGTCATCAAACCAGCAAACCTTGAAAAGAGAATAAATGAAGATATATAAGCCTCCTACTTTCTTCAATATTTGTACTCTGTTGTTTCAACGCTTCTATCATCATTAACAAATAATCCTTATCCGCATACGCTTGAAATTACAATTTTGTAGAAAAGCTCCACCTGTCGGTGAAGTTTAAAAGTCTCAATCATCTCAACGTTTGACTATTCCCAGAACGAAATGTTTTAGGATAAATCCTGAATATTTAAGCAGGCACCACTTCTTTGTTTGACGGCTTATTGTTCTGTAGACGTATGGGTTATATTAGACACCATTTTATCCTAAACAGGTTTGAAA
This sequence comes from Pecten maximus, assembly GCF_902652985.1. Taxonomy (NCBI): domain Eukaryota; kingdom Metazoa; phylum Mollusca; class Bivalvia; order Pectinida; family Pectinidae; genus Pecten; species Pecten maximus. Next base: position 6,011,977 of record NC_047022.1, on the reverse strand, counting down.
CGACAGTGTATTATACCATCCTCATTTCCAAACTATTTTCAGCGTCCATCTTCGGTTTTCAATTTTATAGACATAACATTGTTGAACGTTTTTATGCCGAAAAGCTAATGAATTAGTTAGTCACATATTTGAATTGGAATTTATTAAGATTTTCTTGACATTTTCAAGAAGAATAACAATAAAAGAAATAAACTGAATTTATGTTTTAGATTTGATTTGTTTTTTAAATACTTACATAGATGAAAAAATCTATTAAGGAGGCTACCTGTTTGAATCTTGAAATTAAATTACTGCAAGTAGAAATTTTTGAAAGAGCATAGCATACGTGTGTATTGCACTTTAGACTGCACTTATTGACCAATCAATTACGAACTATAAATAGGTTATCAAAATAATAAACTTATATGTATCACTTTAATATAAATAAATTTATAAAATAAATCTATCTATTAACATTTTCCCAAGAAATTAAGAACTCGACCGTAGCACAATGCAACAATGCATTTTATTTATTTACTTTTTTATCCATGTTTTGCTGTTTTAGATTTTTCGCCTGTGTACTTTAACATTGCCGTTGTGATAACAAGCCTACACACAAGCAACGCAATTAGATACATTGGGTGATAACATTTGATTAATTGTTTTAATCTTCATTTTATTGCTTTCTTTGGAAGCAAATTGATCGTTGTTCGTTTGTGGAATGCCGTGCTATCTGAAAGTAAATCCGCAATGTGTTTTGATTGCTAGAAAGACCGAATTTCTCAAGATCTTTCTGCTGAAGCAATATTTACTTTTAAAACACGAGTCAATATTTTCTATATTTGTTTCGTTTAGTTTGTCTTTCATGATGTCTGATTCAACTGATTTAAATGTTTGCTGTATCGGCTATCAATTACACCGCCGGTCCATCACAATGTTTCTTTGTATATAACAGGCTACCCATTTTAATATCTAGGTAGTATATAGTAATTTATCCAAACATTTATGAATTGCAAAGGAAACATCGCTTATCCTAACGATAAATAGATTACATTTCAATTCGAGAGAGTATACCTTGTTGTTAATTTTACTACAAAATTGTCAAAATATGTATCTTTCCAGCCAATAACCCTCCGTTTAACATAAAATAGTCTGGTGCTTCAACTTTGAATGTCTTAATGTAATAAATAAATCCCAATTATTTTTGTAGTTACTTTTGGTTTGTTTTGATGTCATCGAGTTCAATAGCGGATGATGGCACTTCATCGTCGGATACCCACGGTTGATTACAGTACGCTACGATACATTGATCAGACCCGTCAGACTAAAGGGTATCCCATGATATTCTACTGAAAGTGCTTTAAACACGTTAATATTAAATATCTGAAATACGTATTCGAGACAATTCCCACCAATGTCGTCGATATACAGTCCTGTAAAGCGTATATGTTACCTTCAATCTGATTGGCTGAAATTCCGATAGGAAAATGTGACGGAGCTAATCAAGTAGCATCTATTGAAACGAGGATTTCTCCACTGAGTTGACCTAGGTGTGATAAGGAATCCGCCATGGGTATTCGACGACGATGATACCAATAGTTTAACATTAAATGTCAATTTGAATATTCATCCGTCCTGAAATGACATCACTCTCTGTCATTTTGTTCTGATTGCTAAGATATGTCTCTTCTAACACAACGTTATACAAGACGTAACAGGGGGGAAAATCAGAATTCGGCCGCTTTTGATCTCTCCGTGTTACGATAAATGAAGGGGAAGGGATCCGGATCGTCTTGTTAATTCCGGGTTAATGACACGTGAAGTCAGTGACAGTCTCGAACAATGACAAAGGCTCAAAGTAGTCATCACGGATTTTGAACTTTGAAAAGTAGCACTGGTGATTCAAGTGCAGATAATAGCATTTAGTATGTTAATTCTAAGCAATTTTTTTTGTTAAGCCTTGGTTTATTTCTTGAAACGGAATTAAATTAATATATCTAATACCATAATACGTTAATCCTACTACCATTACGCCAGAAATATATGATAACATAATACTCTCACGACACTTAAAGTGTCCATACATAAACCTAAACTGTCGAGTGCTAAAATGAACGCCATTCCCACCTGATCAACCTAGCAGAAGCAGAAAATGATAATTTATGAAACAATCTTGATTTGTAGGATTTTGTTTTATCTCAAAAATAACTTTCCTTACCTATTGGATAAGCTAAAATCACCGTACTTACTTACTGGATAAGCTAACAAGGCTTTAAACAAAATGACGCAGAATGATATTCATTAATTGTTAATTACTACAATTAGTACAACAATGACAGAGTATCAATTACTATTCATACAAAGCTTATTGAAGTATCAATACACACGCATTATCAACTTAATAGTAGTTCTGTAGAAATCGTATATTTTAAATACGTGTGAACTTATAAAATACATTTAAACATGTATAATACAGAATGGATTTTAATTGATTTTCGCATGTGTTACGGCTAACGTATCCTTTAAAAAGGGCAACAATTGGATTTAGATTTAAAATTATTTGTTTCCCCGATAAAAGCTGAAAGTGCTATATCGAATCGGAAATATGAGCTCATAATTGCCGGAACAATAACATAACTTCCTATTGCCGAGTAAGAAGTATCATTTACGATAAAAATGTCAACACTTCTCAAGCAAACTATATAATATTCTATATTTACGAATACTACACGTGCAACATCATAATGTATTGATCTATTTTCAGGCTGAAATGTGTCCTAATTTTAAAAATACGAGAAGTGTTAGTAGGGAACCCTGTCTAAACCGTCTCTTTTAATAAACACTTAAGTATTGTACTGATGGGGCCAATCAATATCCGCTAATAACGCGACGTAATGGGCCCGAGATTTCTATACAGAGGAAATAGAAATGCTGCAATGGTCCGTCGCTAATAACATACTCTAACCTATAGAATATTCATACCGGCGAGCTGAGAGGTTAAATCCAATGGTTATCCCGCTCGTGAGTATTTAGCTATTAGGATGGCGATATGTGACCCTTAGCGAATTATGAATAGAACAAAGTCGCGTGTATTCTCATTGGAATTCGAGACAAAACAAAATACTGTTTGATCAGCTAAATACCGAATCATATTTGTAATCTGATCTTTTATCATTGTGTATTCATATAATTGTCGTCAAACTTTCCGGAGTTTTGGCCCGTCGTGCCGGATCATACATTAGTGTGTGACCTGGCATAGATGTACACAAAAGCAGACTCTCGAAATCGTACACTAATCATAGAGTACCATGCAGTATTGCATTGCATCCCTAGAGGACATTTGTAAATACGGTGTATAAAGGAGGAGCCGGACGGTCTCACAAATCCGGACAGATGATACCGTCGACATTTACATATTCTGACAGCATAGACAATGTGTTAAACATGTGCATTATTCCCTCAAATGCAGAACTGCACTCTCTTAATGTTGATGCTAAAAACAATTGTCGTTAAGGTAAATTGATTTTTATCTGAATATAATTACATGTAACTAAATAGATAATAGCCATTTATACTATTTTGGGAAAATGTTAGAACTTTCAATCGAAATTGACGTTTCTATATTGTCAAGAACTTGAACAAATTGTTAAATTGATGAAGACAGAGACCAGACAATGAACTACACATGTAATAAACGGAATAGTTTATGTATTAATTTAATGAGGGCACTATAATGATTTTAAAACTGTCCAAAAGCTATCGGCCCTTTTGATATGTAATTGATGTAACATCTGTGGTACTAACATTTGTGTTTCATTAGTGTCATCTAAACGTTTGCCGCACATGCAATGGTCATTCGTCATATAGCACTAGAGAAAAGACTGGAAATGACGTTGATTTACTCGCGTCTATAGCACTTTGAATGTAATTCCGTCTCGTAGTGTTTGTGCTGAGACTTACAGAAAATATCTATATGCATTATGAACTTTTCCTCTTGTTTTTTTTTTTTATATAAAAAACGATAATCGAAGAGAAAAACTAACTATATTATGTTGTGTAAAACAATAAGAGTAAGACAAACGTTGAGTTCATTAAACGATTATCATCTTAGATATCCTCGCTCGGTACTTAGAAGAGCTTTGGAAAAGGACATTTCTTTTTCGTCTTAATATTTTGGCGTGCTATGTGAAGTCCCAGTCAACGACGGCACAGACTGAGCTCCAAATAAGAGTCTTGTAGGCGAAAGTTTTGTGTATAGATAAAGCATATACACAAACAGCTTATAGTAGTCAACGTCCAATCATTTTCCCTCTATTTTCAAACATTTTTGTTAGGTATAGGTGATGGTCTAAGGTAAAGGGGATCAGATCAGTGTGATCGAAAGCAAACATGTATTCTCTTCTCTATCTTTGGTTCAGTATCTAGTAATTTGCTCTACCGAAAGTTGATGACAAATGGAGAGGTTATCTCAATGCTAGTAATTTAATTCCCGAGACCGCATTAATGTTTTTATTATGTTAATGTGAGAATATTCCTATCTTGTTTGTAACAAGCATTTTCATTGACTTTGAATTACGTAAAAAGATGACGTCGTGGTTGTTACATCGTTTTTGATTTGCTGATACAGAGGCGTAATAATTTCTGAGAGAAAAGAGTCCCATCAATAAAGGTATATTTTCATAAGGATTCTGTACAGTAGATTTTAAAAGGAATAGTTTAAATATATTTTATTGTTTTGGAGTCATAAAACAAAAACGGGAGTCTGCTCTCGTCAATAACGACATTGCGGGTTCATAGAGTGCTTGAAAACAGCGATGCTTCATTGCTTTTAAAAACGTCTTCGTCGATATCAGAACGAAATGGTCTTCTTCGGAAATGATTTCAAACATAATGCATACAATACTGATGGATATACTGAAGTTTTAGCAACAATCTCAATACACTAAGTGCTTCATAAACTACACGGGAAAAGAATTCACGTCTATTCAACTAATACATTTTGAGCCCTGATCTCCAAACATGAAAGAACAAAAATATATTCAAAGTAAAATAAATATATTCGGAATGGTTCTCATAAACTTCCTTTTCCACTTTTGGTTTCGGGCATGTCCCATTAAAAGAGTAAGTTATTCTTTTTTTCTCCAGCGTGTGGAAAGTCTCGTGTTGAATGAGAATTTGTTACTTGCATTAACAAGCCATTTGGCAGGTTCTGGGTTGATCAGAATTGTATATAGACATAAATAATAGTAATCAATATCACACTGCAGCCTTTTATAGGCTTTTAAATGTATCCTTTAATATCGATCGTATTCCAGCGAGGGAACATTCACTTCCGCCGGAAGTCGAATATGGTCCTCACCCAGTGTTCGATATTAACAAAAAGGGCCATTTGAGGGCAATGTAAACAAGCATTGTCATTGAAATTTCATGAGTTCAATGAAGATATGTTTCATTTATATATAAAATACCCTGCAGGGAACCTCCAGTTTGTTTGTCTACATTTCGATTAAATAAAATATATTCCTCGTGGTTTTCAACAGTTAAGAGACTGAAATGGACCATGTAGTGAAAGCCATTGATGATATATGCTATAAAGTTGATTAAAAGCTACGTTAATTCACATTTAGCTCACAAAGTGTATAATCCACTTTCAACATTGATTTGTGTAAATGTTAAATTGTAAGGCCTATACAACATGTGTGCGTATTATCCAAGCTATTTATAAATCAATCCGAATCAATCTGGCGGGAGTTTTGGCTGGAGCGAGAGAAAGATACGAAATAGCATTTGAATTACAATGTTAAGCTGTCTAACACTAATCATATTGCTCCATAGTGATTATCGTGGCCATTACAAAAGCTCTAAACACACTAAAACCCTCCTTCTGACAGATTTACGCGCCAACTTTACAGTCCTGGTAGCTATCGTGTCGTCTGCTAGCGGCCGCCATCAAAACACGAGCGATTATCCATTATGGACTCACAATAGGCGACGAAAACATAAATTCTTCGACGTTGTCAACAAACCTTCGAGTTGCAATAACTCCATCAGTTTTTCCTGTCGGGTGAATTGTAGTATTTATTGTTTAGATAATGAGCTTAGTCCGTTTAATAAGTAACATCCCCTTACATCACATTTTTTCCGGTAGGTGTCGCCCTCTTTACATTGATGGCAATATGGATATCTAAGTATGGCAAGCCAAGTTGTAATTTATTCGCGGAGCAATGTTGATCCATTATTTTACCAAATTATGTAAGATATCTGATATGTTTATGAGATATCTTATATGTTTATGAGATATCTAATAAAGTATATAAGATATATCATTAAAGACACAAAATATCTTATATAATATATAAGATATCTTATAAAGAACGAGACTCATGTGAGACCGGCAAAACCTAGTTCGAGAATAACTGCTCCCTCTGTAAGGTAACTTCCGCTTTCGTTGGAAGACACGCGGAACATACACAATCAACCCTCTGTCGCGACCACGATCGGCTAGGCACGGAGCAGATGTCATTTTCGAGCAAACATGAATATATCGCAATTATAAATCTGTTTCAAACCAGTATAATAATGTAGTTTCAGCTTCATCTCATCTCCTTCATCGATTGGAGGAGAGTTCATTGTCTCAAATTCAAATCTCGTTCTTTATAAGATATCTTTTAATTGAATTATATAAGCTGTCTTATTTAATATATAAGATATCTTATAAAATATGTAAGATATCTTATTTAATTTTCTTTATAAGATATCTTATATCTTTTATGAGATATATTATATGTTATATAAGAGATCTTATAAAGAAAAGTATACAAGATATCTCATTTATTATATAAGCTATTTTATAAAGTATATAAGATCCCTGATATCCTTGAATTGGTGGCTTTCATACCTCACTTGTCCAAACATTCTGAAAGTAGTACAATTAGTAGAAATGGACAAAACAGAGACATGTATTTTATAGAATACTGACGTAATAACGAAACCGTAATGTTTACGTAAAATCGATAAAACATGTGCAAAATACAAGCAAAATATATATTTGCATGGAGAAGCAAGCAACACTTAACCCTGTCTCTGGTCAAATGAAGACAAATTCAGAGGTTTATTTAGCCAATCGGTGTTCAAATTAAAGTGCTGTCCTACTGAAATGTCGTATCACTATCATTACTATCACGATCACATTGTAAGCGACACTCGGCTGTTACAAACACTTATTAAAAAGTATACATTAACAAATATAAGCTGAAAGGCTCATACGGATTGAAACAATAATAAAGATAAATATCCGAAAGTTGTGATAATAATTTATTTGGTTCTCTCACTTTGACATTACTGAACGAGAATGAAAAAGTCAAATGGAAAAAACAAAACAAAAATCATTTCAACTATCGAATAAGGCAAGTACTGTCATTTCGAATGTAACATATAGTTTTCGCCAAGTTTCGAGAATGTATTATCCAATATTCCTTAACTTGATAATCAAAAACTTCAAAGGCAGCATTTGGAATAAGTATCAATTATTCATAAATATATATATAGATATATATATCCAATAGGATTTCTGGTATGGTAGGTATGACAGGTATTGAACATGCGGAATCGCATGTCAGATTACATATTGACCAAACAAAGCATATCAGTTGCCGTTTTCAAAGGGAGTAGTCGTTAGCTGGGGTAGTCTTTCTTCTTTCATGTTTAAAGATATCCACTTCAACAATTTAAGGCCATACATGTTAAGTCTTCGTTCTCGTAATATGCAAAAGCTTCAGTGAGCTCTTGTAATCGTATAAGGTTGGTATTCTTTGAAGGCTTGAGACTGGGAGTGTACCTGTTTGCAATGTTTTGAGATGATAATACTGCAGTATCTAGGATAAAACAAAAAGCTATTCCATACGTCATCATTGCGTGATATACAGTCTATCGGAGAATGATATCAGAGAAAGCGACTGACTCTGGTTCCAAGCTGATATCTTATTAACAGAACAGTGGGTGAGGATAAGAATTGTACCTCGTAACTCTTTATTGAGCATGCGCGTGAATAATCGTTATTAAAGGATTTTAAAATGATCAAACTTATGCCTGATTTCCTTCTTAATAAGTAGATATTTATGTCTAAGGATACTGTAAATCATTTATTTTTCGCGTTGGATTTATTTTCACGTTATTAAATACTCGATAAAAGTCGCATTCAAATCCTTCGCGATTTTTTGTTCAAAATTAACACTTCTGTGTTACAGCCAACATCCCCAGGTGCCAATACAGGAGTCCTGCGGAGTCTCAGACTCCGAAAGCTCATTATTCGCGAATTAAAGTCAATTCTGGATCAGTGTTCGCGAAATCATTTATTCGCGAATATGTCTGAAGAAGAAAGTTCGCCGAATAAAGTATATTGCACATCAAAATAGATCTTAGGGACGGATGTACAATGCCTTGTACAATCACCTCTTGAAACAAATTTGCATAGAAAATTGATGATAAACTCTACGATACAAAAATATTGATTGACTAAGTGCGCCTGCCGCGTGTGATACAGGAAGGGAAATTTAAATATCATATGTAAATTGGAAGTCATCTTTCCATCAAATGCAAATTCTATGGACTACCACGTGCGGTGCATGATTGCTTACCTGACAGGAATAAATTGCTTCATTTCCGGTTATGAAATACGATTCAGGGATGTATATTACTGATGTTGATATTTCACAATGTTGATGTACTTTTACGCTAGAATAGCTATCTCGTATGCTTCCTATTGTATCAAAACTTTAATCTTTATTGTTATTTTGTCATTTTATTGTCCTATAAAATGACCAGACATAAAATTGATTGCATATTTATGCATATAAATGTGTGTAGGACGTGGTACATAAGTCAAGACTAGTATGCTTCATTTCAGAAACCAACACAATTTGCAATTTTGATAAATCTATATCGAACTTCACCATCTGGATAGACAGCAATTTCGTCTTGGGTGGTCGGGTGGCACAGTGATAATACACTTGCCTTTCACCTAGGCGGCCGGGGTTCGATTCCCCTATCAGACGTAAAAAAGATATGAGGTGATCTACGCAAACACGGATTTTACCCGGTTACTGCGGTGGACATAACTTGACTCCACATACTCGTAAAATAAATAAAGTTTATGTTTACATTTAGTATTTTTGTCGTTAATTTTTAGGGATTCATCTCGGAATCCATTACATGCATCCGTTTACATGCAAGGATATCATTACAAGTAGAGCTCACGATAATATAAAGACACCAGGAATGATACCGGAAGTTACACCAAGCCAAACCGGAAGAGGTCATAATGATTGGGTGACGCAGTTGACGAGGGTTCATCGTTCACCGGATGACCCTACCAAGTTTCAAATATAGGTAGGTCACTCCTACATTTAGATTAGTGACATAATACTGAGTTGTATATAGCTAGGCCACTCTTACATTGAGATCTGTGCCATAACACAAAGTTCTAAATATAGCTAGGTCACTCCTTCCAAGTTCTAAATATAGCTAGGTCACCCCAACCAAGTTCTAAATATAGCTAGGTTACCCCTATCAAGTTCTAAATATAGCTAGGTTACCCCTATCAAGTTCTAAATATAGCTAGGTCACTCCTACATTGAGATCCGTGACATAAATACCGTGTTTTATATCAAGCAAGGTCACCCCTTCAATGGGATCATTGTTAGGTAAAGATATGACTTCATACAAAATTTACACGAAAAAAATGTTATCTTTCTCAGTAGTGTTTTCGTAGTAAATATAAAAGGTACAACTAATGGTTTACAAATGAAGATACGTAAATACGCTAGGATTAAAAAAAACACTTCACGTTTTAACATTATGAGATTAGTAATCATATTCTGACGTAATGTTTCCCAAAGCAGATGTACTAAAGGATTTTGTTGGAGAAATATTATCTGAACATTACCATGATGAATGGAGACATTGAAATATTCCATTAAACATTATATAACCTTATCTTCCTCCATCATGATTGATTTAATTTTCTAATCACACGCTTTAAGCTTCACAAGCAAGGAAAATATTCGCTTATCTAAAACATTAAACAAAACTAATCTTTATTCTCAAGGCAGCAGAGTTTAACATTAAAATTAGAATAAAAACGTTTTGACATTCCTATTGAGATTATGAAAGACGTAGTCATGGCCTTTTCTCATATTAAAGTTCACATAATTCAGGTTTGGCCACGGACCAATTGTTGACGGTTGCTAGTTTGATGTAGGTCAGCGCGTGTACGTGAGAGCATGCCGTACATAAAAGATGTATTACATATACACTTGTGAGTTTATTACGATTTTCCCATAGCAAAATTTCCATTGAAATAATCATAATTCCAATTTTGATTAATAAATTCAATAACCTCTGAATATCATTACTACAAATGTACATATCTTTTCGTAATAAATGCATTGAACTAAATAATAATTGCGCTTATTTTGATACATGTACAATATAATTTTTCTTTAATAAAAAAATGGGTACGCTATCATTTCACCTTTTATTTTTTGTAATGCGTGAAAATTTTAGTAAGCCAAAATTGGTACACTTAAAGTATCATATTTGATTTTTTTACAAAACTAATTTCCACCAAAATAAAGTGAAATATAGTATTTATGAATATAGCACGTTTCGCAAAATTTCACTATGTTTGATAAAGCTTGATATAGTTGAAGCCATTTGGGAGCACATAGCCACAGGCAAATCTATCATAGTTAGCAGTTTTTAAAACTTATATCCTATTGGGGAAACAACCAACAAATTCGTGCAGATTATGTTCATGACCAAAGATATGCAATATATAAACCTTCCCAACTGCTGAACTGGTATTTGCAAGTAACTCGATTAAGCAATAAACACTAACCAACATGTGATCGAAACTATCTGGGGAAGAAGTAATGTTACTGCCAGTAACTGAATTTAAAGGTGGAAAATTGAAATCCCCACGCATAAAAAAACATAGCTAAATAATTATCATCACCATCAACGTACGCTAAATTAAACAAGACTAAATAGAATGTGTTTAATTACCAGTGTGCTAAGAATGTTCCAACCTTCATGAAGTCAAATGTTTAGAAAATAATACATAATGGGCACATTAACTATTTTTAACAACAACCTTTCTCTCGGGAATATACTCCGTCTGTAGATAAGCTAATATTCTATTACTATAAGTAAGTTTAAGGAAATACGCTTTGGTAGTATGTAAGTAGTTCATGCTAAGATATCGCTTTTCCCAATATGAAGGATGCAGATTTGGGACAAATGTAAATGTGGACATTGACTTCTTAAAATACGATTCCGCACGGTGTCGGGTCACTTAGACACCATCATCGTCACAACAACAAAATGACAGCATATCAGGGAACATTTTCATCATCAATGGACCGTTTAGAGACTGCCGTGGAATGGGAAAGAGCGATAAATGTTTGTAGCAGTAATACGGAGCCTGCAGATCAATGTTGGTCTCTTAAATAGCCCATTAGCAAAATGCAGAGGATAGTGCCATGAATTACTGTTGTGGCCATACAGTGGGACTCAGTGGACCTTTGTACGAGATGCTTACTCTTAAATATATTCACATAACATCAATGTTGTATAGACGGTAGGTTAAAGACCTATATGAGCGTCCACAATAGTAGTTTATATGTATTTAAAAGTATCATGATCATTAAACATTGTAGAATTGACATCGTGAAATGATGGTTTTCGATCAGTTCATCAGGAATTGATCAACTGCACTTTAAGATTTAGATTAAATTGAAAATGATTTTAGCTACTGTTTCAACATTTACACGAAAACAAAAAGACAATGCTACTAATGATAACTGACCTTTAAGAACAATTGCCGGTTTCCTGAACAATATGTTTGACCCGTCATGACGTCATATGTAAGATCTAGGAAAATATATCCCTTCTGAAAAAACTTGAGACGTGACCGACCCCTGGTTCGTTTAAAGCCAGGGTTAAATGATTGGTGGGTGATCAGGGAGACCACACCACTAAATTCCATATATGAATACTTTAATATACAGCATGAGTTTATTATTATCATTAATCAATAACACTTTTATTATATTGCAAATGGTCTTGTTTTTTTCTCTTTTTTTTTCTTTTTTTTGAGTGTTGATGATGTTTCAAGATGTTCCTAAACAAGACTTTTGCATTGCATTGTCTAACGACAAGTAGTCAATGGCGGCCAAACTCGGCACAAATCAGCTCATTTTGTATTTTTAATTAAAATGTCTTGTGATCCCTATCATCCCTGAAAAGCCAAAAAAAGGGACAAAACAGCTGCAGGCTACCATTTCATACCATCACTCGGGTCGGACTGCATCAGTTACTAAATTCATATTGAAATGTATTATTCACAGCTTCTACAACACAATACTTTTAACCTGAACGGGATTCCCTCATGCCAAGTAGTTCTCTTTTCAAGTTAGTGAAAGAAGATACACTTTCAACTTTTCAGCAATTAATCGGCACAATGCATAGACTACTATGATACGGAAGATTCTTTCGTCATTAGAATTTGAAATTGCAGAGCGTCATACAATGTTATTGGATCTGCGATGTCTCCCTGGTATCAGGGGGTGGAGGTCAGGTCTCAATCAAGGGCGTCTACATAGATAAGTCGTTGAAACGTTACTACAGCTAAGTTGTAAAAGGTTACATGCACTATTATCTACAACGCGTTGTCTCTTTGAAATAATTACAATCATTTTGAGTCGGCCATCAACCCAATCCTCCCCCAGTTTTAATGCTAGATAATCCCATGTTACATGTTTCCTGAACAGCAAATCAACCCTTACAAAATACACTGCATGTATTTACGAAAATGATACCGGTATGATCTGAATACTGTAAAAGTACTTTTCTGGCGAGTTCAAATATTGGCGCATGACCTGATTACAGCAAATTAGGACAATTATGACTTACCCCATCAATAATATTTGTCATTAACAATACCCAAATACTGCAATTAGCGGGATCAAAAATTCAGGGAGACGCTTTCAGTGCGAATATCGCTTAAATAACGGGGCATTGTATTAATAAAATTACACATACACTTACAGCATATACACCAGGATTGTTATTGCATTGTAAATATTATCCGTTTTTCTCTAATTGCAGGGAAAAGTATATCAACTAATATTTAGCTGCCTCTTTGCCCAGAGGGAGACGCTAAAGGCGTCTAATTGTGGAAGGAACACGGAGCACTCGAAGAAAACCCACATGATCAGGAGGGTAAATTTTCACTTTAATCCGGAAGTCCCACTTTTCACTGTTGAAGAAAAAATGCGAACATCTATCAATAAAATAAGATATTAAAAGTCCAGCACACCTTCATAAGAAAAAACAGTCATGAATTTGAAGATTCTGTTGTATTTGTTATGTCGAGGATATCTTCATGGGAGTAACTTTTCGGTGTGTGTTGTTTCGTTGTAAAATTAATTGAGTTATAATTTTGCAAGGCATTAATCGACGGACGAAACACAAACGTTTTCGTTATGTTAGGCATCATTTCGTATATACGGTCTTTATGTCTATACTGTAGGGCTGCCGTTAGAAATTCGGCAAATGTAGAAGCGTTTGAATGAGAAATCATATTGAATGTTATGTGGGTGGCAGCTAAAATGAGTTGCATAATACCGAGGTACTGATTAACAGCGGAAGGTATTTTATACAGGGCAGGCCAATAGACGCCTGTATTATATATGTATTTATGGGCAAGATATTTTAACTGCTTAGTAAGTTTTAAAACAAGCGTAGTTATCCATTACATAGTGAGTCTATGTGTATCTATATATTTGATATATATATTTATTTGCAATAATTATAAAACTACCATCAATTGACCTACCGAAATAAGTAAATATCGGTTGATATTTAGATTACCCAAATAATCACGGCAGATAAGATCCGATGTCAAATGACACTAAATATTCACAACATATATCAGTCGATGTCAAATAGACCTGAATATCCACAGTAGATATGAACTGATGTCAAAGTGACCTAAATATCCACAGCCAATATAAGCTGATGTCAATTTGACCTAAATATTCACAGCAGATATAAGTTGATGTTAAAATTTACCTAGATATTCACAGCAGTTATAAGCTGAAGTCAAAGTGGCCTTGATATTATCAGCAAAATTGAGCTGATATCATTTTGACCTACATTTAAATATCTACATCCGAATAAGCTAATGTCAAATTGATCAAAATATTAACAGCATATATAAGTTGATGTCAATTTGATCTAAATATTAACAGCAGATATAAGCTGAAGTCAAAGTGGCCTTGATATTATCAGCAAATATGAGCTGATGCCATTTTGACCTAAATATCTACAGCCGAATAAGCTGATGTCAAATTGACCTAAATATTCACAGCAGATAGGAACTGATGTCAAATTGACCTGAATATTCACAGCAGATATGAACTGATAACAAATTAACAAAAATATTCACAACAGATATGACTTTATGTCAAAATGACCTAAATACTGTCAGCAAATATCATCTAATGTCAAATGGACGTACATGAGGCGATGTCAAATTCACCTGAATACCGGTATTAACAGCAAATATGAGCTGGCGTTTAAGCAACCTAATATTTTAATGTTAATATGTATGGACAATTGATGTCAAATAGCCTACTGGATGAACCACTGAAACGATTCAGAGTACTCATCGTACATAAGCTGAATGCTGTTGTTTTGTTGGGTTTTTTGTTTTTTGTTAATTTTTTGTTTTTTTTTGCTTTTTTTTTTGCTTTTTTTTTACATCTTTTTACTACAATGTAGCTAAGATTAAACACAAACACATGAAAACCTTCATCTACTTTATTTCGAAAGTGATTTTTTAGCGCTGTTAGGGAGTTTTCAAAACTTGATATAAGGCAATGCATGATTGTGACGTCACAGGCACTTTAACGTTTGAGCTTACAATATCACATTGAAACGCTGTCCGTACATTGGCGTTTAATTCACGATTAAATTTCTCTGCTTCCATTAAATACCAATATATCATTTCTAAGTCTTGTTTATTGTTCTTCCAATACATCTGTGTTGCCGACAAAATGGCAGCTAAATGCTGCTCTCTGCAGAAATAGAACTGTTTAGACGTATCGCTTGGGTATTGTGATTAGCTATTGAGCGAAAGGATATCTCCACTATTTCAATTATTCGATTTTATTTCATGTGCATTTTATTGTTTTATAGTGCTCCCGTGTATTGAATATTCATAAAGGTAAAAATAAAATGAAAATAAAAACATACAAAATATCCGGATACTTTATATATGTATCTTCTCGTAGATTTGTTACAGACAATGGTTGCATGAAATATATATACATGTATAATGCATTTGTTATATATGACTTATCTATAGATGTTGTATTTTCCAAATAATGAATAAAGAACTGCACCATACAGCTGATGGAAGGAGCCAAAAATTTAAAATCAGGAAGAGAAGTCAGGAAAATGAAAAATGGTCTGTAACAATTGTTAAAATATACAAAGGGCATTAACCGCTTCATTTAACCAATTCAGTATTTTTGGATATTGATTTATTTAAGAGCGTGGAATAAATATCATAAAAAATGATTAGTTAACTACCCTCAGTCTAATACACTGCCGACTAATATTAGTCAAATCGAACGTTAATATTATTTTAGCTTATATTATTTGAACGTGGAATAACTTATGATTACTAATTCATATCAGATATCGTGTATATCTACATTAACATGGGACTCATCACACATCAATTTAGCTTTGGTGTATAATTGACACGATAACCAATTTAAATAATCAACTAATGACTGAAGTCACATTGTTGTGATAATGTACCACGAGGCTGTGATATTGACTGTCAAACGGTTACCTGTCAAAGTGTAACTATATCGTCACCAAGTGTGATATTGACTGTCAAACGGTTACCTGTCAAAGTGTAACTATATCGTCACCTAGTGTGATATTGACTCTCAAACGGTTACCTGTCAAAGTGTTACTTTATCGTCACCTAGTGTGATATTGACTGTCAAACGGTTACCTGTCAAAGTGTAACTATATCGTCACCTAGTGTGATATTGACTCTCAAACGGTTACCTGTCAAATTGTTACTTTATCGTCACCTAGTGTGATATTGACTGTCAAACGGTTACCTGTCAAAGTGTAACCTTATCGTCACCTAGTGTAATATTGACTGTCAAACGGTTACCTGTCAAAGTGTAACCTTATCGTCACCTAGTGTGATATTGACTGTCAAACGGTTACCTGTCAAAATGTTACCTTATCGTCACCTAGTGTGATATTGACTGTCAAACGGTTACCTGTCAAAATGTTACCTTATCGTCACCTAGTGTGATATTGACTGTCAAACGGTTACCTGTCAAAATGTTACCTTATCGTCACCTAGTGTGATATTGACTCTCAAACGGTTACCTGTCAAAGTGTAACCTTATCGTCACCTAGTGTGATATTGACTCTCAAACGGTTACCTGTCAAAGTGTAACCTTATCGTCAGCTAATGTGATATTGACTCTCAAACGGTTACCTGTCAAAGTGTAACCTTATCGTCACCTAGTGTGATGTTGACTGGCAAACGGTTACCTGTCAAAATGTTACCTTATCGTCACCTAGTGTGATATTGACTCTCAAACGGTTACCTGTCAAAGTGTAACCTTATCGTCACCTAGTGTGATATTGACTGTCAAACGGTTACCTGTCAAAATGTTACCTTATCGTCACAAAGTGTGATATTGACTCTCAACCAGTTACCTGCCAAAGTGTTACCAAAAGTAAGCGTAAATCAATACGATTCGACTCTTAATCGGTTACCTTTCTAAGCGTTACGAAACGAAAGGGTCGCCCAATGCGATTTGACTCTCAAACGGCTACCTGTTCAAGTGTTATAAAAAGCACCACCCAATGCGATTTGAATAGCCAAACTTGCAATAGAGAAACCTATCTTGCAGGTCCAAGAGGTATTATGTTGATACAGATACAGTTCACGGTGAAAATCCTTCAACCGATTGCATTTAAAGTGATACAGTAATGGAGGTTATAATTACATTCTCAGTTTATAACGAAATCCCTATGATTTAATGGGAAATATCAAAAGTATCACAGACGGACTCTTACCACAGGCTATCTGTACAAGTACACATATTCAAAAAATTGCATTTCATTATAACATCAATGTGACTTTGAATCAACTAGAGAGCTTGCTCAGTTCGAGTTCAATGATTGCCAATCGTAACGTAATGGAACAATTACAACAGCTGACAGAATTATGTAGTCTTATCATGGATGCTAAGTATCTACCACAAATAACTTCATAATTAAGACCTTCTGATCCATGGCTTGATTAGCTAGATCAAGAAGATGATTCAATATCATTATGATTTTGAAATTTTTTTTCCCGTGATCCTTTGTAATTTTGTTTAATCGTGCATTGGCCAGCTTTTTTATGATGTTCGTAATACGTCATAGGAAAGCCAATCGTGGGCTTCTTGATGACATTTTGAAATAGTATGAAAATTGATGGAACTTTACTGTCTCTTCAAACAAACATATGAGGAAAAGAATCTCGAATTCGATTCAATTTTATATGATATTAATAGAAAGAAATATATGCTTATGTGATCATGAACTCTTATCCTCAACTCAATTAAAATACACGACGGACAAATATTGAGCATTCATCTGTAGTCAAACTCCTATATCACAAACAAAATTATCTCAAATATTCAAACATGTCAGTTTTTGTTATTTGAATCAACTCCAGTTATATCTTCTACAAATTCATTTAATAAGCTCGATTTTCATTTTTTTTATCTCGACAGTGATTCGACGGGGCGAGGTTCAGCTGTAATTTAAACAAACAAAGATGGATTTAACCAATAAACAACGTCACCTGACAACTGCTACAGACTCAATACCGGAAAGAAATCGATCCTGTTTGTGTCATCCCAGATTTTATTTACAAATTTAAGTGTAAATATTTACAGTACCTGACAACATTCGGCGAATTGGATTTTCACATCTGTAATTGTCCTATAGAGAACAGGTACCTAGCAAATACAGTGTATTACGGTAGGTAACGCAGACCGTCTGCGTTACGACAGGCGTGGCGAAAGCTCTGTGAAAGCTTCCTTTACAAAATATATTGCAGTTATTTGTCTAGGTGTAATTGCAACATCTATCAGGAATACAACAGTATGTTTTCTCTGAAAACAAATCAGAGTTTGAACGCTTCGAAATTAAACTTTCAATAGCATCTCACCTTTGCATTAAGTCTTATCTACAATTGTGTAAACAGTGGCCGATTTGCCGGCTGGTGACAAGGTCTCGTACACAACGGTAAAAAAAACTTTAAATATAGATTTAGTAAATAATGAAACTCATGTGAGTCATCAACATAAACTGCACTATGCAGATTTTTTTTTCTTGGGCCCGTCTGTGATGCTAGGAGCTAATAATGTATGTGTTTCTTGGGCCCGTTTGTATGCTAGGAGCTAATACTGTATGTCTTTCTTGAGCCCGTCTGTGATGCTAGGAGCTAATAATGTATGTCTTTCTTGGGCCCGTCTGTGATGCTTGGAGCTAACAATGTATGTCTTTCTTGGGCCCGTCTGTGATGCTAGGAGCGAATAATGTATGTCTTTCTTGGGCCCGTCTGTGATGCTTGGAGCTAACAATGTATGTCTTTCTTGGGCCCGTCTGTGATGCTAGGAGCTTATACTGTATGTCTTTCTCGGGCCCGTCTGTGATGCTTGGAGCTAATAATGTATGTTTTTCTTGGGCCCGTCTATGATGCTAGGAGCCAACAATGTGTAAGTCGAGAAGAGAAGTTAGGAAAGAAAACTTGTAAAGAAATTACAGAAAAGGGGACAGGAAAGCAGTGAGAAAAAAAGAGACAGGCATTGAAAAAGGTAGTATACGAAAGGAAGGATGATAATGATTTAGCTTATTTCAATTAAATAATTGCAACAGTGTCTCTTCAAAGTAGTACAATGTAGTTACATAAAACATCGCCTAGAGTAAAAATAACACTGTCCTCCTCTACAATTAAATTAATAAAAAAAAAATACCTTGTAGACTTTCCCTGTTTTCAGTAGTGTTTCCTCCGTCTTGGAATGGTCACAGCAGCATAATTCACGTATGTTCTGTCCATTCGGAACTTTTTCACACACTCTCTGAAACAAGGATGATAAATTCCGTTAAGTTTGTTGAGCGGACTTTTTTTCGTGCATACTTTGGCATTACTCGACATCTAACTAATGAAGCCGTGATGGTATTGATAATAGTCACGTGACCACTTTATGCCGTACAAACAAGCAAGCGAACTATCGGCTCTTTGGAGGTGGTAGTGTCATTACCGAGAGGCTCCCTACAGGGAAATCACGGAGATAAAATATCAAAATAAAAATACCGAATATAATACTTGTAATTCCCGCTCCAATTATTGTTCAATTGATAAAGTGATGTATTTAATATGAACAAAGGTTTATAGCAATATCAATGTTTCAATTGCGACACGTTTAGATTTAATGACAATTCATTTGTCATGAGCCGATGTGAAAGGAGTTTTCCAGCGTTATGATAGAATATCGATTGCCCTTTGCCTCGCCTCAGAATAAGCAGTCGATAAGTAATATCGGCATTTTTACGATTTCATACATAGGTCCTTTAGTGTTTTTTCAACGTTTGATGCAAGTCTTTGTGTATTCGACCTTACATACAATTAAATGAACAATTGGCGGCCGTTAAAGTGATGATAGCCGAACCAACCAATGGCAATACGTTACGGAAGACAATAGAGTATATAGCAAAACTAAAAGGTATTTAGATTAATTCTGCATTGTTCTCTTTAACTCATATCGATCTTTGTCAAAATATTATTTTAAATATATTCTTTTATTGACTCTTCATTTTCGATTGAAGAATGGAAGCAATGTCACTAAATAAATCAGAGATAGCTAGGGGGAGGGGGAGGGAGGAGGGGGAGGGGTAGGGGGGAGTCTGCATAAAAGACTACTGTACCAATTTATTCTGACTTGCAATTGTGATACTGTAACCAGTATGAGTTCTGTAACGTCATTGACCTACTGCAGTGGTTCCAAGTCCAGATCCCATTCTGGTGACATCTAATTCAATATAAACAAGACTCCCTAGGGAGTTAAAGGGCAACACGAGTACGGGAGTGTAGAGGACCCATAAAGTCCCAATCACAATGTGTGAAGAATTTGTTTTCTTCATTGTCCCCTAAGGGAAAGACACACGAAACAAAACAGCCAATTATTCATAATCCCACATTAGTCGCCTCCTAGGTAATGGGGCATTTTAAACAGACTATTATTTCAATTATGATTAAAAATGACAAAGTGCAACTCTAATAATTTAAATATACAATGATATGTATACGCTTCTCCGATTCAGCCAAGCGTATCGACCGCCATTAAAACATCATCATCATCATCATCATCATCATCATCATCGAACATGATGTAACAAATATTTAAAAAGAAAGTGAATTAAAAAGAACACATGTAAGAACTTATGATATTTAATGGTGCATACAAGTTGTACTTCACGGGTCGTGTCAACAAACCTGGAAACTTCAGTTGACGGTGGTTTATTTCACCTTGTAGAGGTAAATATCGGGAGATCATTAAGTCATATAAGTTAGATAAATATACTTGTAAATTATCGACAAGTTCTTACTACAAAGAGGTTGGTTAAAGACGATCTTTGGAAAGGTTTGTTTTCAATATTTGGTTCAGGACGATATTTGGAAAGGTTTATGGTCAACATTTGGTTTAGGAGGATCTTTGGAAAAGTTTGTTGTCACCATCATGATTTCATTTTGATTTCTACGACAAGAACTTTTAACCTTTCATTGTAATCTTTAGTGAAATTTGTTGATTAATTCTGGTTTCCGCGGTTCAATCTTTGAGGAGATGGTATTAATGGATAAGAATGTCATGGAGGGCATCGGAAGTCACGCAGAAAAAAATATTTCATAATTTTCCATATTTTTAGGAAAAAGCAGTTTCTTACTTTTGTCCGTGTTAATTTCCTAATGAATTCCAATTACGGTTACGTAACCAACATTCTTGAGCTCCCAAATCTTCAGAATCCGATGTGGTGCCTTATTGTATCTAGAATACTCAAACCTTTGAAGAATAGCAGCGCCATCATAGAAAGCCTGGATTTATGTTTACCAAAGATATGACGATATGACAAGCTGATTTTGCTACTATAGATAGTCAGATGCAATTCCATCTGGTAGTGAATTTTTGTACCTATTGTAAAATGGGTGTGTTAATATTAAAACATTTTCAGTGTTCTCATATTTTCAGCAATTTTTTGTCAGCGACACGTTCAAAATGTGAAACTACTTATTTAATGTTAGACTCCAAGACTGTCCACATGCCCCCGTTCCTATTGATTTCAAATTTGACCCATAAAAGATGGCTTAATTCATAAATCCATGCAGTATGATGGGAACAACGCCATTCCTTCCTAAACATGAACATATTTCTTTAGTCAGGGATTTCTATATTTTCCACACAAAAGTTTCTTTCGTAGTCCTCATCAATATTAAAAAGTATGTGTCGTTAATACTAGTATTAATGACAGTCGATATTAAGTATACAATTATAACCTCTGGGTGAGGTCGATACCTTGATTTATCAGCCCAAGACAAGATTATATTAACCGAGAACATAAAAAAGTTTCTTTCGTAGTTCTCATCAATATTAAAAAATATGTGTCGTTGATACTATAGAAATGATATGTGTTAATCAGTATTAATGACAGTAGTTATTTAGTGCCGGATAACGTGTCTATATGTCGTTAGGAACGTTATCATCATTTGTCCCCGTAGCGATATAGAGCTGTAACACAATTTACACCATTAGTAACCAGTGTTACCTGCACAAAATATCAAGAACCGTCTTAATTTACTTAAACCACATCAGTATAAAGTGGCAATATTAATTATTCTTGATTAGAGGAAATCACTATTTCCTTGTTTATTGTCAGAACAAGATAAAAAGACTATATAGGATAAATATAACTTCTGTGGGTTTTTTCCTGTAAATTAATTTGACGAGCTGTCGATTTCGATCTCATTGTTCAGATGCATTGTTGATCGGAGTGGGTTTTGAGTCTATGAATTCCTGTCGTTGTCAATTTGTTTATTTTGGATATTAAAAGCAGTAAAAACGAGTTTTTTTTTAATTTATCTTAATTTTGGTATTTAAAGTATTTACATCACACTGGAGTAATTCCATTAAACAAGAGGAAAGGCATTGACATAAAGGCATAGATTTGAGAGATATATTTTTGAATGTTGATATGAGGCTGAATATTTGGTTTATTTAAGCCGACGAAACAGAAGTAAAAATCATCTATAATTCTACTTTATGCAGAATGTCCACATTAGTCGCCTCTCACGATATCCTTGTAGTACTGTAGTTGCCAGTGATTAAATTAGGCTTCAGGAGAAGACTTAGATAGACTTGTGCCTGATTTGTTGTTGTTTTTGGTGTGGTGTTTTTTTCTGTTTTGTTTTGTTGTTTTTTTTTTTTGTACAGAAGGCATAGATTGCAGTCCAAAAAAAGGATTTTTACCTTCATTTATGTCATAACATCATTAGTTGTATGTCGAACTCTGTTAAAACGAAATCGAGTTGGTCTTAATCTTAATCGACACCCATTTCATCCCTTGTATGCTATTTGTCGTATAAACTTTAATGGAGGATTGTAATAGTAAAACCAGGCAATAAATCACTGGCTCTTGCTGTTGAAACATGCATAATGTTAAACTTGGAAAAAGTTGTTTCTCTTTATCGTTGGGAGCTTATAGTGAAAACCGGAGACTGCAAAATAAAAATCAACACGCTGGGAGAATGCACAGCTAAGCCATCCTACATTTTATTGCAGTAGCAACGCATTACGCGTGTGTATTTTGAAATAGTTTTACTCGGAACACAACAAGACGTTCGTGACGTTTCTGCTCTGATTACTCTCGTATCATTAGATCGGCGGACGTTACGAGGTGTAAATTTTCCATCTGTGCGAGTAACGATATTTAGTGAGAGGCATGCACACGATGTAAGATGTAAATAAAACATTAAAATACACCTTTTGATGTTTACCATTGGCGCTGATTTAAGTGTCAGCCACTGGGACGGAATTGGACAAAACCCTAGCACACAATAGCGAGAACGCAAATAAAAACATTAACAGGTTCACTTCACAATCAATTTAAGTATCAATACGACGAACTATTCGTTTGCAAACTCGACATTTGATGTTCTGTTCTCATTACTCACAGCTTGGAAGAATCGTTTGTGTTATTTTTGAGGGTTGTTGAACACCGGTATATCAAAGATATCCTTCCCAACATGACCGGGAGCTATTTCAACATTCGGGTGAACTGTAGCAAATTTTGAAGAAAATTAATTTCGATTACAAAATGTTCATTACAAAAGTATTTGTTAAAGTTTGAAAGTCGAGGAAAATTAAGAAATACCAAAGGTACCAAAAGAAAATATTCCGGGTGCCATTGATGCAGAAACATTGCATGTTGAGGCGAAAAACCGCAAATGAGAAAATGGAAAATTGGATCAATCACATCATATCTATCAGTTTATTTCAAAATAATTTTTTTTTTTGTTCATCCATTTCGAAACAAGGTATACTAACATATGTCAATCACTCCGATCGGAAGCATCCGATGGGCCTACTGAGGGATGAAACTGGAGTGGCCTTAAAAAAAACCAGGTGGTCGGGTAGGCGACTTCAAGACTTTCCACGTCCTATCGAGGAATCAAACCCCGGTATTTTAGGTAAAAGACATGTGTGTTACCAAGAAATAACTCAATAACCTAAGCGCTTAATTCCAAGATTTTGTCATCTCCAATGTATATATGGCGCATACGCATGTATAGTACTGTATAGTTCATCAATGAAACTTATGAAACATATATCTACAATCAATACAAGTTGAAAGCAAATATTAATTTCAATAATATCTAAAACTCCTTGTTCTCAAAAGAAATTGTTGCATTAACAAAATGCAGATTAGCAACCCTGAAGAAACGTTATGCTCAGATATGAGTTATAATGACTATAACATCACGTTTCTATCAAGAACAATATGACCGCAATATAGATTGTGTTTTGATTGGCACTCAAGGCATCGTGGTTTATCATCAAAGCTCGCTATACGCTATCATGCCTCATGTTTGCTAAGTTGACACAAAATCTCATTGTGTTTAAAGCAAACACCTCTTAACAGTAGTAATTAAGTGTTAGGTAATTTGTTTCAAGAGTGAAGTCAGTCCTAGCAGCACAATTATGAAATCACCTAAATCATTTACCATTCGTCTAGTTCATTTAATAGGCCATGAAAGCCTAGGGAGATTTAGGGTTGATTGGCAGATTCGAAAACATCCAAGCTTCAACGGTCATCGTTTACTATAAGATCGATTGAGGCCTCCGAAGGGGTCACCACTCGGTAAAAAAAAACTGTTTATGATATAGTTTTAGCATCGCTAAGTTTGACGAAATTCTACTGTATCAACTTCGACATTACGAGACTTAAAAGCATATTGTAAAATCAACTTCGGCATTTTCAGACCGCCATGATATATCAACTTTGACATATCTCGAACAAAAGTATATGCTGTTTATGAATATCATTTCGGTATAAAAAGGTCACAATGATTCACTTTTAACAAAAAATAGTTCGAGATAACGACACTCGAGGCTACACGGTTGTGTTGACTTCGTGAAATCGGGACTCAATTGTAAATTTTTATAACTTCGACATTTCGAGATTATTCGACATCCTTGTGTAAAACACAAGGACGACACCGAAAACGGCGAAAATACTAACCTCGCTGCAATTTGTATATTTACAGTAACTTTCCTCCAAAAGATGGTCTTACCGGGTCCAAAAGTCACTCAGACCTTTTGACCTTTGTAAAAGCTCAATTAAATCAGTTAATCATTTGGTGTAGGTCGAGAACACGTAAACGGTAAAATGGACAGTTGTCAATAAACTATATCTTTAACATACACTGAAAGTTGTATTTTTTAGTTTATATTGATATATTTGTTTATTTCGTTATGTTTAACGTCCTCGCAACAGCCAGGCTCATATAAGGACGGTTGTCAAGGAGACTACAACAGCCAGGGTCATATATGGACGCTTGTCAAGGAGACTACAACACCCAGGGTCATATATGGACGGTTGTCAAGGAGACTACAACACCCAGGGTCATATATGGACGGTTGTCAAGGAGACTACAACACCCAGGGTCATATAAGGACGGTTGTCAAGGAGACTACAACACCCAGGGTCATATATGGACGGTTGTCAAGGAGACTACAACAGCCAGGTTCATATAAGGACGGTTGTCAACGAGACTACAACAGTCAGAGTCATATGAGGACGGATGTCAACGAGACTACAACAGTCAGGGTCATATAAGGACGGGTGTCAAGGAGACTACAACAGCCAGGGTCATATGAGGACGGTTGTCAAGGAGATAACAACAGCCAGGGTCATATGAGGACGGTTGTCAAGGAGACTACAACAGTCAGAGTCATATGAGGGCGGTTGTTATGGAGACACATATGGAGGAAAAAAATAGAAAGTAATTTAAGAACCCAAGTGATAGATTGCGACAAGAAAACTGTTTTGGTCTCTTTAATTCCCCGTAAAATGAAGACACGGGGGAAAATCCCAGATTTTTCAAGGGCTCAATTTTTGTTGCCGTCTACGATCAACATGCATTGAGATATAACAGACCGTATTCTAGGACTCTCCAATGTCCACTGAACAAAAGACAAAGGAGAAACCACCCGCGACACGGCAGGGGACCCTTACGACATGCAGTGAGACACAGCAGGCATATTCAATATATCTATAACTTCTTTATTCAAACTATAAAGTCTTTGTTTAGAGTATAACTTCATTGTTTAATTTAGATTATTAATTTGTTGTTTAGTTTGGACTCATCTTTACTTTTTGAGTTTAGTATGATATTTTGTTATTTAGTCTTTCCTTTTTTTGTTTTGACGTTTATTAAGATACGTTGTAATTCTTTGGTTGTTAAGCTTATAAAGTATACTTTCTTTGTTTAATTAGTATGTTTTGGTTGTTTAGTTTATAAAATTTCGTTGTTTAATTTGAAAGTTTCGGTTATTTAGTTGATAAACTTTCGTTGTTTAATCTTTATGTTTTTATTATTTTGTTAATATACTTCCGTTTTTAATTTGTTTGTTTTGGTTGTTTAGTTTATAAATTTTCGTTGTTTAATTTGTATAATTTAGTTATTTGGTCTGTATAATTTCATTAAAGACTTTTCTTGATTATTGTATACACCACCTGTTCTGATTTGACTTTCTTCCACTCGTGCAGGACACAGCATACTACATTTCCACAATACATATTATATGACATAATAAAATTGATATCAAAAGGAAAAACAAAAAAGACCCCCAAAAAAATCATAGCAGCAACAAAGAAAACCGATACGAAACAGAGTGTCTTTACTTTAGGAGTACTTTCACGTTTTACCCAATTATTCTATATTCCCTCGGGAACAATTGCGTAAACAAACAAGCGATTTGATGGAGGAATCCGCTGCACTTATTAGCCAAGGGGCAATACATCGTAAAAACCTTGAAGAAAAACCGTGTTTATATAATTGATTGTCGCATCAAAGCTATGTGTCCTGACTAATATCCCTACGCTATGGCGCGTGCTTCCGTTCCGGACTCCTAGTGGCGCCCCCTAGCGCGGGATAAACCCCCGGCCAGTCTATAGACATCATAAATCCAAGCATGGACGGAAGTTTGACACTTCAAATGCAAAATACCCGTGAAGGAATGACCACTGCATGGGATGCGGTCCTACCGAAGGATATTGACATATTGTCAACGAGTAATATTGGTCCATGATAGATTTTAATAAAGCTAGAAGTGGTCTGCCCACTGCTTTCTTTCTAAATACCCGTTTGTTTGATTGTTTGTTTTCAAAATGACGTTCTGATCCATCCCACTACTCTCATCAGTAGAAGACGAAGGTACATTTTCTTTGGAGTTTCCTAGGACGTTTAATTCCCTGAAATTGGCATTGCATGTTGGACTTTATTTATCATTCTGAATTGATAAATATTCATGTAAATACATGGAATTATGCTTTAATTCTTGTGACTCGAGACCCTAAGCTTGAAACTAAAATCAATATAATGAATAGATCAAAACTTGTTGCTTTCAAATAGAGAAACACAGTGAATGGTTTGAAAAGGTTGGGACGTGTTTTCAAAGCTCAAACTAAGCGATGGCTTGTTCAATGTTAGTATTTCAGCCAAACAATCGGAAACTTTCCGGTCGGAAACATCGAAAATTACCGAGGTGTTCCGATGGATTATCTTTATTTTAGAAGATAAAGTGACAACTAAGGATTCATATACCATAGCCCTAATTAAGACTTTTGAAATCATATTCACAATGACACATTTAAAATGAAAAGTGCACAGAAAACGACAACAAATCAGAATGGCACACACGAAATAATGACGTATCTGAAAGGTACACAAGAAATGGTGACACGTGGTACAGTAGTTAACTATTTGAACTGATAAAAAATATCCATCATGATAAAAAGATAGTGACACAAAAAGAAGATACAAAATAGATGATATTTGTTGTTTTTTATTTGTTTATTTATTTATTTATTTATTTATTTTGATTTTTTTTTTAAATATACATAAGACATAAGACTCAATGACATTTGCAACGACAACATATAATTGCTTGTTAGGTTAAGAAAGATAATCCTACCACAGACAACGACAATATTGAAAGCGCATTATCGCATATGCATCCTTAAATTTAACGACAATAATGGAATGATACAGGGTTTTAACATTCGGCCTTTTGTCGTGTTATACAGGGTATAAAATTACTACCAAAATTATCGAAACAAATCCCGCTTGGTTCCAGTCCCATGCTGTGGCGTAATTTTACGTTCTCATTAACCAAGGACAAAGTCTTGAGAGTCCCAAGATGTTAGCAATAAATTAGCTTTTTACACTGCTCTCATAATTATCATATTGACAGCTAGGACGTGATTCTATCGCAAAAGGTCACGCTTAATGATTTTGTGGTTTGCACCCTACTCTATCGGGAAGCTAATATCATGTGCTATCGATTTCTTAGTTACGCAAAATTATGTCATCGACATTACATTTGTCATAAATACGCTTGTACTAACAAGCCATTCTCGTAAAACATTCAGCAGACCATGATTGCTGTTTTTAATTGTCAGTTACGGGGATATGGATCTATATTTCATTTACATAGACGTGTTAGCGGCTATTAAATAACACATATTTACAGACACAACCAACAGTCATAAATGCAGATACCGTTTCTTCTCGACGATAATATGAATTTTATATTATCATTATTCCATTATCGCAACAATAATTGACTTTCCATGAGGTGAACGTGAGCTTTTATTAACCTGTTATTTCTGATTTACATAACAACACATTAACCGAATCAAAATAACGAATTTTTAAATGAGATATATGTTTATATTCTGTTTAAGAATCAGGCAAGACATATCAACAGAAAACGGATAAACGACCTCACATTTTAAACTTCTAGTTAATATGACGTTAATGAAACAATGTTGATTCCATGCTTCTAAAAATAGAAATATTTCGCTGATTAGCTAATGGAAATGTTAACCCTATCGAACATGATATACACAAATGTACACAACGAATTTGAAAAGAAATACTACATTTTTTTCCTACCAGAGTACTATTTCATAATTCATCGAAAAGAAGATGGGTACCCAAAATATATCACAAATACTTAAAGTACTAGTAAGTGTTTTTATGTACAGTGTACCATGGGCATGTTCTATACAGCAAGGGATAGTTTTTCTTCAACATTACTTATTTCATTTGATATGCGTGAAGTCTTAATCATACTCAACTACTTTTGGTAATAATTTGATATCTGAATTAATCTTTTTCTTCAATGATTTGAAGCAATTTCGTAGACTTTTTTATACGGTTATCAATATTTAAGCGAGTTTTAAGAAAGCTGGGTTGAACACACATTTCCTGCTGGAGTGTGAGAATGGTTCCATGAAAGTGAGCCCTAATAAGAAAATATGTTGAATCGTGTGACTCAGATCAACTGACAAATCTGATAGCAGCTTCCATAAGTATTACAGGTTCGGGACAAATGTTTCGATTCTATGACCGCCTTTACAGATATCGAAACCCGAAATCTACGATCAGACAAACCATACTAATACATGTACTAGTCTGCGATGTGGACAAGTTTCGATAC
>NC_047022.1:5610001-5682057 GCF_902652985.1 Pecten maximus | reverse complement strand
ATCAGGCACCTGATACAGGTCATTAAAATATTGCTCCTGAGACATCAGTGTATAAAAATATTTATCGCGAGATTTGTCACGAAGCCGAGAACGAGGCTACTATATCTGTATAACAACGTGCACAGCACATAAACTACACACATGGCCGTTCACATATCGAGCATACATGAACTTTGTCTAATAATGCTTTCATTTAAACATATTAACAGAATATTCGCGTAATAACTGGACAAAATAAACATAGTTTACATTTAGATACGTAATTTTTTAATGTAGCAATATACATACAACAGAAAATCGATAAAAATTTAGATCGGTGAAGTTTGATTGAAGTGCAGTGATTTGGTTGATTATTGGATGACAACTTGACTTGCCATACAAAAAGTCAAAACATTAAGATACAAGTTCAAAACTTCGGGTCTTCGTGACTGTCTTGGTTTAATGAGGACCATAAAATACTTACCGACAATGATAATACCTTGAAACTCATATTTATGGCTGCACTTATAATCTATTTTAATACATATCTGGATTGCTGTGTAAAACAATCGAAATAGTAGGTGATGAGTAACACTGTTGTCGGTGCTAGGCAGAATTCATGTCTCAACAGTTGCAATATGATGTTCGTTCTACTCATTTCTGAGTGTGCTTACCATGAACACCATAGTACAAACTTATTGAAGTACGCAATCCCATGGACATATATCTTTAATCGGATGATACTAAGCAATACCAATAACGAACATCAAGCTAACCTGTATTTCTTACTTTTAATCATTTCGTTGGGTTCACGTAAATTTAAACAATGATAGTTCAATCACTTTATAGTCAAGTGCATTCATAGTGAGTCCCAAGCACTGGTTTCATTGTTGCATTACACAATCCATGTTCAAAGAGTAAGAGCCGTTTCCCAAAACGTTTGCGCGATTCAAGTGGTTGTAGCTATTAGTGTGTAAACATTTTACAAATTCAACGATGTTTGCATTAAACCGATCAAGTTGATGCTACAGTAACAAACTGTTACATTTTGACAGAAATAAGGAACAAAAGAGTTACATATTTTGTCATAACAAGTTTGTACAAATGATTGTTTTTAACTTGATGGACGTTGGACCATCCATATTCTATCATGTTTCGGAGTTGAGAAGCAGATTCTTTTAAATATATGTCATTTTAACCTTTTCTGGCCCCGCCTCTCAGGCTCCCGGGTGGTGGGGACCACATATTTCACAGTTTTGGTTGAACATTCATCGAATTTTGTCGCAGGTAAATTGTTTACAAACGCACGAAGGGAAACGATGGACAAAGGGCAACCTAAAATCATGTCTGAAAGTGGCACTGGAACTAAGAGCTTCATCTTTACCTCTCACCAATGATGATCTTTCAAATTGTTCCTTGCCAAAATGACAACAACGTATATAATATTTAGATACTAAATGACTTACTAAGCCATATTTTACACTGCGCTCCACTATTCCAAGATGAACTTTTAATGTATGTATACATGTATAATGTACCAAACTTGTAGAGTCCAGTTGAACATTACCAGTTTTGTGTACTCTTAAAACCCGAGATGGCCACTTGGTGGCGATATTGTGATTCTGGTCAGTACCAAACAGTAAAATGCACAAGGACTATATTCTACTACATTAGAATATACAACTACATTAAAATGGGATTTGAAAAAGTTATGTGCAATATTTTCTGATAATAAGCAATCAAAAGCTGAAACTGATTAATCCAATGAAGTCACATGTTCCAACAGATGACTTGCTGCAAGTTAAGACATAGCTAAGTCGTTATTACGAGATACTAAGTCGTTATTACGACATAGCTAAGTCGTTATTACGAGATACTAAGTCGTTTTTACGACATAATATATTTTTTCACTGTGACCCTAACTGGCTTCCGTAATACGGACTTTTTGACTAAACGAATGTGCATATTATTTTTTACGGTTCATCGCCTTCTCTATGTAAATCTTATTCCTTTTTTTTTTCGTGAATGCAACATATTTGTCAACCAACAAGTTGGGTTGCCGAGACACTTTCAAGAAGTGACGAAACATTTTCAACCGGCGCAGGGGAAGCAACTGTTTAAACAATTCCAAATTTAGGAATGCGTAATTCAGACCACAGGTACTTGGGGTAAGAAATTATATGTTGTATAGCCTCGTATTACTATATGATACATAATATCTTACTCCAAGTACCTGTGATTCAGACAGGAAACGTCCGTCATATTTAAAGAAATTTTACCGACCCTCTAATCTCGATGGGGTGGGGGTGTTGCAACTCCCACATTCACAGGAATGCATTTCTCTGGGTTGTGATGGGTACTTCTTCAAATGAAGGTATTCAGGCGCCGACCATGTGCATTTGTTTACAAACATACCTTGTCCACCAATTTGATATGTTTTTGATATGCAATTATTTAAAGAGCTGGGAGAAAAATAATCATTTCCTGCCTTGGGGAATGACAAAGAAATCTAATTCTGAGGTGAAATTCATGAATGCCCAACCCTTGACAAACCTTCTTCTTCTTCTTCTTCTTCTTCTTCTTCGGATTTTCTGCAATTTGGTATCTAGGTACATCATGGGACACGGGTCACTCTCGTAACCTTACTTTCATATTTTAACAAAATGGTTGTCATTTACTAGGCTCCTATTTGTCGAAATATAAATATTATTCGATTTTGTTGAAAATTGGTGTTTAGCGGTTTTGAGGAATGGCGAAAACAGCGGTACGACTGCTGGGTCATTTGGAGGACTTCTGTAAATGTTTCCCATAACAATTAGTATTTTTTCTTTATTTTATTATACCAGAAAATTGGCACTAGAACACATCAAAGTCCTCGAAAGGCCTTTAAAAAATCAAAATTTCTCCTGGGGGAGACCCCCTAGCGGTAAGGGGGCATAAACCCCTCAACCAACCAACCAACCCTGCAATTAGTAATTTGTCTTTATTTTATTATACCAGAAAATTGGCACCAGAGCACGTTAAACTGCTCGAAAGGCATATAAAAAATCAACACATCTGCAAGCGTACACATCGAAACAGGTCTAGCTATGCCACTGATAAGTACATTGTATGCCGGGATGTTCCATGCAGTAGTGATGGAGGGAGAGACAAGACTACCGTTGTACTGATGAAGCAAAAGGAGGAAGATAATTTTGAATTTTTGATGTGATCATTAAAATTATTCATGCATCATTAACACGGGCACGATTGGTTGGTAGTTGAAAATATTAATGTTCAAATGTAAGAGTCCGATATGTTCCGAGAGCTGCTTTCCGAGTGATTATTTGGCGGGAAATTGAGTTGGGCGGAAACACGTGACCGATCACATGATCCAATTGTCTATTCGGAAAATTATTCATATGAATTTGAGAATACTGCAAAGTACTTCCGAACGTCATAGCAACAACTTCATTCATGTTGAGAGTGCGGCAAATTTGACGCGGACAAGATGAAGTATTTTACTCCATCTCACAGTAATTTTATCAGCGCTAACCAAAACAACGTTAACTACATTAGATATTTGAAGCGTGTATGGAATGCTGACGTATTTTACGTAAGTATAATGTAATAAGCAATAAAATAGTCCATGTTGCTAGTTTCTAACCTTTCCTTCATGTCTTACTCTTAGCATTAAGGATCCGTCAAAATTTTAGTCTCATTGAGATTTTAAACTAGATTTTCCTAGGTCCTAGTCATCTTATGTACAATTTTGTTTACATTTACTAAATTACAGGGCACATATATCAATGGAAGATACGTTCCAGTATCCAAAGCAAACCACAAGCCAAGCCGGCTCACACAGAACATGGGCCTTCGAGATGTCTTCAATAATGGCAAAGGGAAAAAGGAAAACATCTGCATGCAGGCAAAAGTCTCTCTTCGAGATCTTGTCAAAAAGGTAAGTCGTCATGAACTGCCTCTTCCTCGATTATGTTCTGGCCAATTCAAGTGTTAGCCTAATGTTCAATACCATGTATTTCCCCACGTTTCCAGATTCCAGTAACTGGTTTCCTTCGAAACACTGAAACACAGGCCACAGTTGGTACAAAAGATATTGCTACTCAAGTAAGTTACCACTTTTTGTTTCAACGTTATTTTTTGGGCACAATATTTAAACAAATATTTAAATAAATAAGTGTGTCTGTTTAAATATTAATACTGCTTAACTCTCCCGACTTCAGATCTCAGTACCAGGTGTGCTCCACAAGAAACATAAAACAACAAGCACTGAAACACAGGTCAAAGTTAGAACCCAAGATATTGCCACTCAAGTAAGTTGTCATAATAAACATACATTTTGAATACATAAGTGTAATAATACATAAATGTATATGTTTATATTAATACTGGTTAACTCTCCCAACTTTTCAGATGTCTGTTCCAGGAGTCCTCCACAAAAAAGCTGCTGCAGTAAGCACAGTTAGTACTCAAGATATTGGCACTCAAGTAAGTTGCAATATTTTCATCCTTAAGTTTTTTGAAATAATGACATGAGCTGCAACTGTCAATATCTGATCAAATTAAATACACATTCTCTCATCCAGTTGTCATTCATATTGAGAAATAAACACCTCAATTGAGGAGTTGATGGAGGCATGTTTGTAATCTGGTCAATATCATTGCTGAGTAGCTTCAAATTTTATAATATTTTGGTGTTATGAACCAGTATGTTAAATTTATTTGAAATCAATACCCATCCCTAGTTTGTTAAGTCAGACATTTAAAATTTTTATTCATTGATTGGTATGTGGTGAAGTTTTAATATTCAATGCTATTCCAGATGTCCATACCAGTATCCGTCCTGAATGATGTCCATGAAGGTCGTCCAAATAAACAGGTACATCTTCATCCATAACAATAGAAAATATGTAGATTTTATACACCTGTCTTTGATGGGAGTATTACATATGCATTTTGACTTATTTTGCAAATTGAAAAAGACATTGCCCTTTATTTAATTCAGTATTTGAATTACGTTCCGAAATTCCTCAGACTGATAGAAAATCAAACATTGACTTTGTAGTAAAAGTAAAGATGAGGGTTAAAGCAAGCCACCATTCATACGGTGATGATCTTATTTCAATGCATGATAGTATGTAACACTACTATATGATATAATATGACATTCGACGGGTGTATATTGTAGACCGCACTAAGGTACTCTTATCTTATTTTCATTAAATGTGTTTTCTTTTTCTTTTGAATGCATGTGTCATTCTTATTGAACACAGATCTTAATCACAAACCACATATTTTATAACTTTGTATTTTGTTTGTGTTTATTATGGTGTTGGTAGAATTTTATTTGGAAGTAATTTCTTAAAATTCTGAAAGTTTCAAAAAATATGCTAACAACTCCAGATTATATTGACAAAGGTATTTTGAACATATTGCATCTACTTTTGGATTAAAACTTTCTAAATATCAGAATATCTAAGATGATAAACTTCAAAACATTACAGGATATTGAAGCATTAAACTTTGAACTAAACACAAGATACAAGTTTTGTACTCTTGATATTAAATTCAAGTTTCAAACAATGATAAAGGATATTTTTAAAATTTCATGTAGACCTACTTTAAAATTTAAACTTTTCCTAAATGAGTCAAATTGTCAATTAAAAATAATAACATTACAGGAAATTGAAGAAATACTTAGTTATTTTTTAAATAGACTAAAAGCTTAGCTTCATACTCTTGGTATTAGATTTACCAATCTTATTTTCTAAATTTGTCTTTCTTTTCTGAAAGGTACCAAGACATCAGATGGAAGCGATGAATCACACCCAGGCCTATGGTGAGTAATTTCTCCAAACATTATCTATTCTGACCTAGCTAATATTTTTTCCTTGAATGTATCAATTTTCTTGTGTCAACCAGTATTTACTCAGTCTGTGATCATTTACTACCACAGTACCACAGGAAATTTTATGTAATACATATATTAGTATATTCCACAGGGATTTATATATATGAAGTATTGGTTGGAAATATATATAAAATGCTACTCATCTGCAGAATATGATTTGTTGACTTTGAAAAGGAAAATTACACTTTAACACCTGCTTGGAAAATTAAGAAGATATTTTTTTCGGCAAATCTGTGTAAGATCCGTTTATAAAAACCTAGGTCATATACAGTAGTGATAAAATAAAGTGACATTTTGTTTTTGCGATTTGTTGAAAATACATTATCATCAATCGAAGTGAATGCAGAAAATTTTACGATTGATCACAAATTCTACACCTTGGCTAATACCAATCATAGGGAGCATAGCAACTGTTTCAGAGGTTTTTATCAGAATTATTTATTTGTTATTTAATTGAATTCAAGAAATAAATAAAGCCTTTATTTAGTATTCAATACATGAGGAGGTAGTGCTATGTCTCAGGAGGTAGTTATATGTCAGGAGGTAGTGTTATGTCAGGAGTAGTGTTATGTCAGGAGGTAATGTTATGTCAGGAGGTAGTGATATGTCAGGAGGTAGTGTTATGTCAGGAGGTAGTGTTATGTCCGGAGGTAGTGTTATGTCAGGAGGTAGTGAGATCACAGGGCTATAACGAGGGTCCGAGAAGGTGAGTGTGATCACAGGGGTATAACGAGGGTCAGAGGAGGTTCGTGTGATCACAGGGTATAACAAGGGTCCGAGAAGGTTAGTGAGATCACAGGGGTATAACGAGGGTCAGAGAAGGTTCGTGTGATCACAGGGGTACAACGAGGGTCAGAGAAGGTAAGTGTGATCACAGGGTATAACGAGGGTCAGAGAAGGTTAGTGGGACCACAGGGGTATAACGAGGGTCAGAGAAGGTTAGTGAGATCACAGGGTATAACGAGGGTCCGAGAAGGTGAGTGTGATCACAGGGTATAACGAGGGTCCGAGAAGGTTAGTGAGATCACAGGGGTATAACGAAGGTAAGAGAAGGTTAGTGTGATCACAGGGGTACAACGAGGGTCAGAGAAGGTTAGTGTGATCACAGGGGTATAACGAGGGTCAGGGAAGGTAAGTGTGATCACAGGGGTATAACCAGGGTAATAGAAGGTTAGTGTGATCACAGGGGTATAATGAGGATCAGAGAAGGTTAGTGTGATCACAGGGGTATAACGATGGTCAGAGAAGGTTAGTGTGATCACAGGGGTATAACGAGGGTCATAGAAGTTTAGTGTGATAGCAGGGGTGTAACGAGGGTAAGAGAAGGTTACTGTCATCACAGGGGTGTAACGAGGATCAGAGAAGGTTAGTGTCATCACAGTGGTATAACGAAGGTCAGAGAAGGTTAATGTGATCATAGGGGTGTAACGAGGGTCAGAGAAGGTTAGTGTGATCACAAGGTAAAACGAGGATTAGAGAAGGTTAATGAGATCACAGGGGTATAACAAGGTTCAGAGAAGGTTAGCGTGATCCCAGGGGTGTAACGAGGGTCAGAGAAGGTTAGTGCGATCACAGGGGTATAACGAGGGTCAGAGAAGGTTAGTGTGATCACTGGGGTATAACGAGGGTCAGAGAAGGTTAGTGCGATCACAGAGGTATAACAAGGGTCCGAGAAGGTGAGTGTGATCACAGGGGTACAACGAGGGTCAGAGAAGGTTAGTGTGATCACAGGGTATAACGAGGTCGCTAGCAGGTTAGTGGGATCACAGGGGTATAACGAGGGTCCGAGAAGGTGAGTGTGATCGCAGGGGTTTAACGAGGATCAGAGAAGGTGAGTGTGATCACAGGGGTACAACGAGGGTCAGAGAAGGTGAGTGTGATCACAGGGGTATAACGAGGTTCAGAGAAGTTTAGTGGAATCACAGGGGTATAACGAGGGTCCGAGAAGGTGAGTGTGATCACAGGGGTATAACGAGGGTCAGAGAAGGTTAGTGTGATCACAGGAGTATAACGAAGGTCCGAGAAGGTGAGTGTAATCACAGGTATATAACGAGGGTCCAAGGAGGTTAGTGTGATCACAGGGTTATAACGAGGGTCCGAGAAGGTTAGTGCGATCAAAGGGGTATAACGACGGTCAGATAAGGTTAGTGGGACCACAAGGGTATAACGACGGTAATAGAAGGTAAGTGTGATCACAGGGGTATAACCAAGGTAATAGAAGGTAAGTGTGATCACAGGGGTACAACGAGGGTCAGAGAAGGTTAGTGTGATCACAGGGGTATAACGAGGGTCAGAGAAGGTTAGTGAGATCACAGGGGTATAACGAGGGTCCAAGACGGTTAGTGAGATCACAGGGGTATAACGAGGGTCAGAGAAGGTCAGTGTGATCACAGGGGTATAACGAGGGTAAGAGGAGGTTAGTGTGATCACAGGGGTATAACGAGAGTCAGAGAAGGTTAGTGTGATCACAGGGGTATAACGAGGGTCCGAGAAGGTGAGTGTGATCACAGGGGTATAACGAGGGTCAGAGAAGGTTAGTGTGATCACAGGGGTGTAACGAGGGTAAGAGAAGGTTACTGTCATCACAGGGGTGTAACGAGGGTCAGAGAAGGTTAGTGTCATCACAGTGGTATAACAAAGGTCAGAGATGATTAGTGTGATCATAGGGGTGTAACGAGGGTCAGAGAAGGTAAGTGTGATCACAGAGGTATAACGAGGGTTAGAGAAGGTTAATGAGATCACATGGGTATAACAAGGTTCAGAGAAGGTTAGCGTGATCCCAGGGGTATAACGAGGGTCAAAGAAGGTAAGTGTGATCACAGGGGTATAACAAGGGTCCGAGAAGGTTAGTGCGATCACAGGGGTATAACGACGGTTAGAGAAGGTAAGTGTGATCACAGGGGTATAACGAGGGTCAGAGAAGGTAAGTGTGATCACAGGGGTACAACGAGGGTCAGAGAAGGTTAGTGCGATCACAGGGGTATAACGACGGTCAGAGAAGGTTAGTGTGATCACAGGGGTACAACGAGGGTCAGAGAAGGTTAGTGTGATCACAGGGTATAACGAGGTCGCTAGAAGGTTAGTGGGATCACAGGGGTATAACGAGGGTCCGAGAAGGTGAGTGTGATCACAGGGTATAACGAGGGTCCGAGAAGGTTAGTGAGATCACAGGGGTATAACGAGGGTCAGAGAAGGTTAGTGTGATCACAGGGGTACAACGAGGGTCAGAGAAGGTTAGTGTGATCACAGGGGTATAACGAGGGTCAGGGAAGGTAAGTGTGATCACAGGGGTATAACCAGGGTAATAGAAGGTTAGTGTGATCACAGGGGTATAATGAGGATCAGAGAAGGTTAGTATGATCACAGGGGTATAACGATGGTCAGAGAAGGTTAGTGTGATAGCAGGGGTGTAACGAGGGTAAGAGAAGGTTACTGTCATCACAGGGGTGTACCGAGGATCAGAGAAGGTTAGTGTCATCACAGTGGTATAACAAAGGTCAGAGAAGGTTAATGTGATCATAGGGGTGTAACGAGGGTCAGAGAAGGTTAGTGTGATCACAAGGTATAACGAGGATTAGAGAAGGTTAATGAGATCACAGGGGTATAACAAGGTTCAGAGAAGGTTAGCGTGATCCCAGGGGTGTACCGAGGGTCAGAGAAGGTAAGTGTTATCACAGGGGTATAACAAGGGTCCGAGAAGGTTAAAGAGATCACAGAGGTATAACGAGGGTCAGAGAAGGTTAGTTCGATCACAGGGGTATAACGAGGGTCAGAGAAGGTTAGTGTGATCACAGGGGTATAACGAGGGTCAGAGAAGGTTAGTGCGATCACAGGGGTATAACAAGGGTCCGAGAAGGTGAGTGTGATCACAGGGGTACAACGAGGGTCAGAGAAGGTTAGTGTGATCACAGGGTATAACGAGGTCGCTAGAAGGTTAGCGTGATCCCAGGGGTATAACGAGGGTCAAAGAAGGTAAGTGTGATCACAGGGGTATAACAAGGGTCCGAGAAGGTTAGTGTGATCACAGGGGTATAACGAGGGTCAGAGAAGGTAAGTGTGATCACAGGGGTATAACGAGGGTCAGAGAAGGTAAGTGTGATCACAGGGGTACAACGAGGGTCAGAGAAGGTTAGTGTGATCACAGGGGTATAACGAGGGTCAGAGAAGGTTAGTGTGATCACAGGGGTACAACGAGGGTCAGAGAAGGTTAGTGTGATCACAGGGTATAACGAGGTCGCTAGAAGGTTAGTGGGATCACAGGGGTATAACGAGGGTCCGAGAAGGTGAGTGTGATCACAGGGTATAGCGAGGGTCCGAGAAGGTTAGTGAGATCACAGGGGTATAACGAAGGTCAGAGAAGGTTAGTGTGATCACAGGGGTACAACGAGGGTCAGAGAAGGTTAGTGTGATCACAGGGGTATAACGAGGGTCAGGGAAGGTAAGTGTGATCACAGGGGTATAACCAGGGTAATAGAAGGTTAGTGTGATCACAGGGGTATAATGAGGATCAGAGAAGGTTAGTGTGATCACAGGGGTATAACGAGGGTCAGAGAAGGTTAGTGTGATCACAGGGGTATAACGAGGGTCAGAGAAGGTTAGTGTGATCACAGGGGTATAACGAGGGTCAGAGAAGGTTAGTGTGATCACAGGGGTATAACGAGGGTCAGAGAAGGTTAGTGTGATCACAGGGGTATAAAGAGAGTCAGAGAAGGTTAGTGTGATCACAGGGGTATAACGAGGGTCAGAGAAGGTTAGTGTGATCACAGGGTATAAAGAGAGTCAGAGAAGGTAAGTGAGATCACAGGGTATAACGAGGGTCAGAGAAGGTTAGTGTGATCACAGGGGTATAACGAGGGTCAGAGAAGGTTAGTGTGATCACAGGGGTATAACGAGGGTCCGAGAAGGTTAGTGTGATCACAGGGGTATAACGAGGGTCAGAGAAGGTTAGTGTGATCACAGGGGTATAACGAGGGTCCAGAGAAGGTTAGTGTGATCACAGGGGTACAACGAGGGTCAGAGAAGGTTAGTGTGATCACAGCGGGTATAACGAGGGTCAGAGAAGGTAAGTGTGATCACAGGGGTACAACGAGGGTCAGAGAAGGTTAGTGTGATCACAGGGTATAACGAGGTCGCTAGAAGGTTAGCGTGATCCCAGGGGTATAACGAGGGTCAAAGAAGGTAAGTGTGATCACAGGGGTATAACAAGGGTCTGAGAAGGTTAGTGCGATCACAGGGGTAAAACGACGGTTAGAGAAGGTAAGTGTGATCACAGGGGTATAACGAGGGTCAGAGAAGGTAAGTGTGATCACAGGGGTACAACGAGGGTCAGAGAAGGTTAGTGTGATCACAGGGGTATAACGAGGGTCAGAGAAGGTTAGTGTGATCACAGGGGTACAACGAGGGTCAGAGAAGGTTAGTGTGATCACAGGGTATAACGAGGTCGCTAGAAGGTTAGTGGGATCACAGGGGTATAACGAGGGTCCGAGAAGGTGAGTGTGATCACAGGGTATAACGAGGGTCCGAGAAGGTTAGTGAGATCACAGGGGTATAACGAAGGTCAGAGAAGGTTAGTGTGATCACAGGGGTACAACGAGGGTCAGAGAAGGTTATTGTGATCACAGGGGTATAACGAGGGTCAGGGAAGGTAAGTGTGATCACAGGGGTATAACCAGGGTAATAGAAGGTTAGTGTGATCACAGGGTATAACGAGGGTCCGAGAAGGTTAGTGAGATCACAGGGGTATAACGAAGGTCAGAGAAGGTGAGTGTGATCACAGGGGTACAACGAGGGTCAGAGAAGGTTAGTGTGATCACAGGGTATAACGAGGTCGCTAGAAGGTTAGCGTGATCCCAGGGGTATAACGAGGGTCAAAGAAGGTAAGTGTGATCACAGGGGTATAACAAGGGTCCGAGAAGGTTAGTGCGATCACAGGGGTATAACGACGGTTAGAGAAGGTAAGTGTGATCACAGGGGTATAACGAGGGTCAGAGAAGGTAAGTGTGATCACAGGGGTACAACGAGGGTCAGAGAAGGTTAGTGCGATCACAGGGGTATAACGAGGGTCAGAGAAGGTTAGTGTGATCACAGGGGTACAACGAGGGTCAGAGAAGGTTAGTGTGATCACAGGGTATAACGAGGTCGCTAGAAGGTTAGTGGGATCACAGGGGTATAACGAGTGTCCGAGAAGGTGAGTGTGATCACAGGGTATAACGAGGGTCCGAGAAGGTTAGTGAGATCACAGGGGTATAACGAGGGTCAGAGAAGGTTAGTGTGATCACAGGGGTACAACGAGGGTCAGAGAAGGTTAGTGTGATCACAGGGGTATAACGAGGGTCAGGGAAGGTAAGTGTGATCACAGGGGTATAACCAGGGTAATAGAAGGTTAGTGTGATCACAGGGGTATAATGAGGATCAGAGAAGGTTAGTGTGATCACAGGGGTATAACGATGGTCAGAGAAGGTTAGTGTGATCACAGGGGTATAACGAGGGTCATAGAAGTTTAGTGTGATAGCAGGGGTGTAACGAGGGTAAGAGAAGGTTACTGTTATCACAGGGGTGTAACGAGGATCAGAGAAGGTTAGTGTCATCACAGTGGTATAACAAAGGTCAGAGAAGGTTAATGTGATCATAGGGGTGTAACGAGGGTCAGAGAAGGTTAGTGTGATCACAAGGTATAACGAGGATTAGAGAAGGTTAATGAGATCACAGGGGTATAACAAGGTTCAGAGAAGGTTAGCGTGATCCCAGGGGTGTACCGAGGGTCAGAGAAGGTAAGTGTTATCACAGGGGTATAA
Source organism: Pecten maximus (assembly GCF_902652985.1). Lineage (NCBI taxonomy): Eukaryota > Metazoa > Mollusca > Bivalvia > Pectinida > Pectinidae > Pecten > Pecten maximus. The sequence goes on along the minus strand of NC_047022.1, from coordinate 5,669,373 downwards.
CAAGGGTCCGAGAAGGTTAAAGAGATCACAGGGGTATAACGACGGTTAGAGAAGGTAAGTGTGATCACAGGGGTATAACGAGGGTCAGAGAAGGTAAGTGTGATCACAGGGGTACAACGAGGGTCAGAGAAGGTTAGTGCGATCACAGGGGTATAACGACGGTCAGAGAAGGTTAGTGTGATCACAGGGGTACAACGAGGGTCAGAGAAGGTTAGTGTGATCACAGGGTATAACGAGGTCGCTAGAAGGTTAGTGGGATCACAGGGGTATAACGAGGGTCCGAGAAGGTGAGTGTGATCACAGGGTATAACGAGGGTCCGAGAAGGTTAGTGAGATCACAGGGGTATAACGAAGGTCAGAGAAGGTTAGTGTGATCACAGGGGTACAACGAGGGTCAGAGAAGGTTAGTGTGATCACAGGGGTATAACGAGGGTCAGGGAAGGTAAGTGTGATCACAGGGGTATAACCAGGGTAATAGAAGGTTAGTGTGATCACAGGGGTATAATGAGGATCAGAGAAGGTTAGTATGATCACAGGGGTATAACGATGGTCAGAGAAGGTTAGTGTGATAGCAGGGGTGTAACGAGGGTAAGAGAAGGTTACTGTCATCACAGGGGTGTACCGAGGATCAGAGAAGGTTAGTGTCATCACAGTGGTATAACAAAGGTCAGAGAAGGTTAATGTGATCATAGGGGTGTAACGAGGGTCAGAGAAGGTTAGTGTGATCACAAGGTATAACGAGGATTAGAGAAGGTTAATGAGATCACAGGGGTATAACAAGGTTCAGAGAAGGTTAGCGTGATCCCAGGGGTGTACCGAGGGTCAGAGAAGGTAAGTGTTATCACAGGGGTATAACAAGGGTCCGAGAAGGTTAAAGAGATCACAGAGGTATAACGAGGGTCAGAGAAGGTTAGTTCGATCACAGGGGTATAACGAGGGTCAGAGAAGGTTAGTGTGATCACTGGGGTATAACGAGGGTCAGAGAAGGTTAGTGCGATCACAGGGGTATAACAAGGGTCCGAGAAGGTGAGTGTGATCACAGGGGTACAACGAGGGTCAGAGAAGGTTAGTGTGATCACAGGGTATAACGAGGTCGCTAGAAGGTTAGCGTGATCCCAGGGGTATAACGAGGGTCAAAGAAGGTAAGTGTGATCACAGGGGTATAACAAGGGTCCGAGAAGGTTAGTGCGATCACAGGGGTATAACGACGGTTAGAGAAGGTAAGTGTGATCACAGGGGTATAACGAGGGTCAGAGAAGGTAAGTGTGATCACAGGGGTACAACGAGGGTCAGAGAAGGTTAGTGTGATCACAGGGGTATAACGAGGGTCAGAGAAGGTTAGTGTGATCACAGGGGTACAACGAGGGTCAGAGAAGGTTAGTGTGATCACAGGGTATAACGAGGGTCCGAGAAGGTTAGTGGGATCACAGGGGTATAACGAGGGTCCGAGAAGGTGAGTGTGATCACAGGGTATAGCGAGGGTCCGAGAAGGTTAGTGAGATCACAGGGGTATAACGAAGGTCAGAGAAGGTTAGTGTGATCACAGGGGTACAACGAGGGTCAGAGAAGGTTAGTGTGATCACAGGGGTATAACGAGGGTCAGGGAAGGTAAGTGTGATCACAGGGGTATAACCAGGGTAATAGAAGGTTAGTGTGATCACAGGGGTATAATGAGGATCAGAGAAGGTTAGTGTGATCACAGGGGTATAACGATGGTCAGAGAAGGTTAGTGTGATCACAGGGGTATAACGAGGGTCATAGAAGTTTAGTGTGATAGCAGGGGTGTAACGAGGGTAAGAGAAGGTTACTGTCATCACAGGGGTGTAACGAGGATCAGAGAAGGTTAGTGTCATCACAGTGGTATAACAAAGGTCAGAGAAGGTTAATGTGATCATAGGGGTGTAACGAGGGTCAGAGAAGGTTAGTGTGATCACAAGGTATAACGAGGATTAGAGAAGGTTAATGAGATCACAGGGGTATAACAAGGTTCAGAGAAGGTTTAGCGTGATCCCAGGGGTGTGTACCGAGGGTCAGAGAAGGTAAGTGTTATCACAGGGGTATAACAAGGGTCCGAGAAGGTTAAAGAGATCACAGAGGTATAACGAGGGTCAGAGAAGGTTAGTGCGATCACAGGGGTATAACGAGGGTCAGAGAAGGTTAGTGTGATCCACTGGGGTATAACGAGGGTCAGAGAAGGTTAGTGCGATTCACAGGGGTATAACAAGGGTCCGAGAAGGTGAAGTGTGATCACAGGGGGTACAACGAGGGTCAGAGAAGGTTAGTGTGATCACAGGGTATAACGAGGTCGCTAGAAGGTTAGCGTGATCCCAGGGGTATAACGAGGGTCAAAGAAGGTAAGTGTGATCACAGGGGTATAACAAGGGTCTGAGAAGGTTAGTGCGATCACAGGGGTAAAACGACGGTTAGAGAAGGTAAGTGTGATCACAGGGGTATAACGAGGGTCAGAGAAGGTAAGTGTGATCACAGGGGTACAACGAGGGTCAGAGAAGGTTAGTGCGATCACAGGGGTATAACGACGGTCAGAGAAGGTTAGTGTGATCACAGGGGTACAACGAGGGTCAGAGAAGGTTAGTGTGATCACAGGGTATAACGAGGTCGCTAGAAGGTTAGTGGGATCACAGGGGTATAACGAGGGTCCGAGAAGGTGAGTGTGATCACAGGGTATAACGAGGGTCCGAGAAGGTTAGTGAGATCACAAGGGTATAACGAAGGTCAGAGAAGGTTAGTGTGATCACAGGGGTACAACGAGGGTCAGAGAAGGTTAGTGTGATCACAGGGGTATAACGAGGGTCAGGGAAGGTAAGTGTGATCACAGGGGTATAACCAGGGTAATAGAAGGTTAGTGTGATCACAGGGTATAACGAGGGTCCGAGAAGGTTAGTGAGATCACAGGGGTATAACGAAGGTCAGAGAAGGTGAGTGTGATCACAGGGGTACAACGAGGGTCAGAGAAGGTTAGTGTGATCACAGGGTATAACGAGGTCGCTAGAAGGTTAGCGTGATCCCAGGGGTATAACGAGGGTCAAAGAAGGTAAGTGTGATCACAGGGGTATAACAAGGGTCCGAGAAGGTTAGTGTGATCACAGGGGTATAACGAGGGTCAGAGAAGGTAAGTGTGATCACAGGGGTATAACGAGGGTCAGAGAAGGTAAGTGTGATCACAGGGGTACAACGAGGGTCAGAGAAGGTTAGTGTGATCACAGGGGTATAACGAGGGTCAGAGAAGGTTAGTGTGATCACAGGGGTACAACGAGGGTCAGAGAAGGTTAGTGTGATCACAGGGTATAACGAGGTCGCTAGAAGGTTAGTGGGATCACAGGGGTATAACGAGTGTCCGAGAAGGTGAGTGTGATCACAGGGTATAACGAGGGTCCGAGAAGGTTAGTGAGATCACAGGGGTATAACGAGGGTCAGAGAAGGTTAGTGTGATCACAGGGGTACAACGAGGGTCAGAGAAGGTTAGTGTGATCACAGGGGTATAACGAGGGTCAGAGAAGGTAAGTGTGATCACAGGGGTATAACCAGGGTAATAGAAGGTTAGTGTGATCACAGGGGTATAATGAGGATCAGAGAAGGTTAGTGTGATCACAGGGGTATAACGATGGTCAGAGAAGGTTAGTGTGATCACAGGGGTATAACGAGGGTCATAGAAGTTTAGTGTGATAGCAGGGGTGTAACGAGGGTAAGAGAAGGTTACTGTTATCACAGGGGTGTAACGAGGATCAGAGAAGGTTAGTGTCATCACAGTGGTATAACAAAGGTCAGAGAAGGTTAATGTGATCATAGGGGTGTAACGAGGGTCAGAGAAGGTTAGTGTGATCACAAGGTATAACGAGGATTAGAGAAGGTTAATGAGATCACAGGGGTATAACAAGGTTCAGAGAAGGTTAGCGTGATCCCAGGGGTGTACCGAGGGTCAGAGAAGGTAAGTGTTATCACAGGGGTATAACAAGGGTCCGAGAAGGTTAAAGAGATCACAGAGGTATAACGAGGGTCAGAGAAGGTTAGTTCGATCACAGGGGTATAACGAGGGTCAGAGAAGGTTAGTGTGATCACAGGGGTATAACGAGGGTCAGAGAAGGTTAGTGCGATCACAGGGGTATAACAAGGGTCCGAGAAGGTGAGTGTGATCACAGGGGTACAACGAGGGTCAGAGAAGGTTAGTGTGATCACAGGGTATAACGAGGGTGCTAGAAGGTTAGCGTGATCCCAGGGGTATAACGAGGGTCAAAGAAGGTAAGTGTGATCACAGGGGTATAACAAGGGTCCGAGAAGGTTAGTGCGATCACAGGGGTATAACGACGGTCAGAGAAGGTAAGTGTGATCACAGGGGTATAACGAGGGTCAGAGAAGGTAAGTGTGATCACAGGGGTACAACGAGGGTCAGAGAAGGTTAGTGTGATCACAGGGGTACAACGAGGGTCAGAGAAGGTTAGTGTGATCACAGGGTATAACGAGGTCGCTAGAAGGTTAGTGGGATCACAGGGGTATAACGAGGGTCCGAGAAGGTTAGTGTGATCACAGGGGTACAACGAGGGTCAGAGAAGGTTAGTGTGATCACAGGGGTATAACGAGGGTCAGGGAGGGTAAGTGTGATCACAGGGGTATAACCAGGGTAATAGAAGGTTAGTGTGATCACAGGGGTATAATGAGGATCAGAGAAGGTTAGTGTGATCACAGGGGTATAACGATGGTCAGAGAAGGTTAGTGTGATCACAGGGGTATAACGAGGGTCATAGAAGTTTAGTGTGATAGCAGGGGTGTAACGAGGGTAAGAGAAGGTTACTGTCATCACAGGGGTGTAACGAGGATCAGAGAAGGTTAGTGTCATCACAGTGGTATAACAAAGGTCAGAGAAGGTTAATGTGATCATAGGGGTGTAACGAGGGTCAGAGAAGGTTAGTGTGATCACAAGGTATAACGAGGATTAGAGAAGGTTAATGAGATCACAGGGGTATAACAAGGTTCAGAGAAGGTTAGCGTGATCCCAGGGGTGTACCGAGGGTCAGAGAAGGTAAGTGTTATCACAGGGGTATAACAAGGGTCCGAGAAGGTTAAAGAGATCACAGAGGTATAACGAGGGTCAGAGAAGGTTAGTTCGATCACAGGGGTATAACGAGGGTCAGAGAAGGTTAGTGTGATCACTGGGGTATAACGAGGGTCAGAGAAGGTTAGTGCGATCACAGGGGTATAACAAGGGTCCGAGAAGGTGAGTGTGATCACAGGGGTACAACGAGGGTCAGAGAAGGTTAGTGTGATCACAGGGTATAACGAGGTCGCTAGAAGGTTAGCGTGATCCCAGGTGTCTAACGAGGGCAAAAGAAGGTAATGTGATCACAGGGGTATAACACGGTCGAGAAGGTTAGTGCGATCCCAGGTATACGACGGTTAGAGGAAGGTAAGTGTGATCACGGGGTATAACGAAGGAGGGTCGAGAAAGGAGTTTGATCCACAGGGGTAACAACGAGGGTCAGAAGGTTAGTGTGATCATAGGGGTATAACGAACGGTCAGAAAGGTTAGTGTGATCACAGGGGTACAACGAGGGTCAGAGAAGGTTAGTGTGATCACAGGGGATAACGAGGTCGCTAGAAGGTTAGTGGGATCACAGGGGTATAAACGAGGGTCCGAGAAGGTTAGTGTGATCACAGGGTATAACGAGGGTCCGAGAAGGTTAGTGAGATCACAGGGGTATAACGAGGGTCAGAGAAGGTTAGTGTGATCACAGGGGTACAACGAGGGTCAGAGAAGGTTAGTGTGATCACATGGGGTATAATGAGGGTCAGGGAAGGTAAGTGTGATCACAGGGGTATAACCAGGGTAATAGAAGGTTAGTGTGATCACAGGGGTATAATGAGGATCAGAGAAGGTTAGTGTGATCACAGGGGTATAACGATGGTCAGAGAAGGTTAGTGTGATCACATGGGTATAACGAGGGTCATAGAAGTTTAGTGTGATAGCAGGGGTGTAACGAGGGTAAGAGAAGGTTACTGTCATCACAGGGGTTGTAACGAGGATCAGAGAAGGTTAGTGTCATCACAGTGGTATAACAAAGGTCAGAGAAGGTTAATGTGATCATAGGGGTGTAACGAGGGTCAGAGAAGGTTAGTGTGATCACAAGGTATAACGAGGATTAGAGAAGGTTAATGAGATCACAGGGGTATAACAAGGTTCAGAGAAGGTTAGCGTGATCCCAGAGGTGTACCGAGGGTCAGAGAAGGTAAGTGTTATCACAGGGGTATAACAAGGGTCCGAGAAGGGTTAAAGAGGATCACAGAGGTATAACGAGGGTCAGAGAAGGTTAGTTCGATCACAGGGGTATAACGAGGGTCAGAGAAGGTTAGTGTGATCACTGGGGTATAACGAGGGTCAGAGAAGGTTAGTGCGATCACAGGGGTATAACAAGGGTCCGAGAAGGTGAGTGTGATCACAGGGGTACAACGAGGGTCAGAGAAGGTTAGTGTGATCACAGGGTATAACGAGGTCCGAGAAGGTTAGCGTGATCCCAGGGGTATAACAAGGGTCAAAGAAGGTAAGTGTGATCACAGGGGTATAACAAGGGTCCGAGAAGGTTAGTGCGATCACAGGGGTATAACGACGGTTAGAGAAGGTAAGTGTGATCACAGGGGTATAACGAGGGTCAGAGAAGGTAAGTGTGATCACAGGGGTACAACGAGGGTCAGAGAAGGTTAGTGTGATCACAGGGGTATAACGAGGGTCAGAGAAGGTTAGTGTGATCACAGGGGTACAACGAGGGTCAGAGAAGGTTAGTGTGATCACAGGGTATAACGAGGTCGCTAGAAGGTTAGTGGGATCACAGGGTATAACGAGGTCCGAGAAGGTGAGTGTGATCACAGGGTATAACGAGGGTCCGAGAAGGTTAAGTGAGATCACAGGGGTATAACGAGGGTCAGAGAAGGTTAGTGTGATCACAGGGGGTACAACGAGGGTCAGAGAAGGTTAGTGTGATCACAGGGGTATAACGAGGGTCAGGGAAGGTAAGTGTGATCACAGGGGTATAACCAGGGTAATAGAAGGTTAGTGTGATCACAGGGGTATAATGAGGATCAGAGAAGGTTAGTGTGATCACAGGGGTATAACGATGGTCAGAGAAGGTTAGTGTGATCACAGGGGTATAACGAGGGTCATAGAAGTTTAGTGTGATAGCAGGGTGTAACGAGGGTAAGAGAAGGTTACTGTCATCACAGGGGTGTAACGAGGATCAGAGAAGGTTAGTGTCATCACAGTGGTATAACAAAGGTCAGAGAAGGTTAATGTGATCATAGGGGTGTAACGAGGGTCAGAGAAGGTTAGTGTGATCACAGGGTATAACGAGGATTAGAGAAGGTTAATGAGATCACAGGGGTATAACAAGGTTCAGAGAAGGTTAGCGTGATCCCAGGGGTGTACCGAGGGTCAGAGAAGGTAAGTGTTATCACAGGGGTATAACAAGGGTCCGAGAAGGTTAAGAGATCACAGAGGTATAACGAGGGTCAGAGAAGGTTAGTTCGATCACAGGGGTATAACGAGGGTCAGAGAAGGTTAGTGTGATCACTGGGGTATAACGAGGGTCAGAGAAGGTTAGTGCGATCACAGGGGTATAACAAGGGTCCGAGAAGGTTAGTGTGATCACAGGGGTACAACGAGGGTCAGAGAAGGTTAGTGTGATCACAGGGGTATAACGAGGGTCGCTAGAAGGTTAGTGGGATCACAGGGGTATAACGAGGGTCCGAGAAGGTGAGTGTGATCAGAGGGGTTTAACGAGGGTCAGAGAAGGTGAGTGTGATCACAGGGGTACAACGAGGGTCAGAAAAGGTGAGTGTGATCACAGGGGTATAACGAGGTTCAGAGAAGGTTAGTGCGATCACAGGGGTATAACGACGGTCAGAGAAGGTTAGTGTGATCACAGGGGTACAACGAGGGTCAGAGAAGGTTAGTGTGATCACAGGGTATAACGAGGTCGCTAGAAGGTTAGTGGGATCACAGGGGTATAACGAGGGTCCGAGAAGGTGAGTGTGATCACAGGGTATAACGAGGGTCCGAGAAGGTTAGTGAGAGCACAGGGGTATAACGAAGGTCAGAGAAGGTTAGTGTGATCACAGGGGTACAACGAGGGTCAGAGAAGGTTAGTGTGATCACAGGGGTATAACGAGGGTCAGGGAAGGTAAGTGTGATCACAGGGGTATAACCAGGGTAATAGAAGGTTAGTGTGATCACAGGGGTATAATGAGGATCAGAGAAGGTTAGTGTCATCACAGTGGTATAACAAAGGTCAGAGAAGGTTAATGTGATCATAGGGGTGTAACGAGGGTCAGAGAAGGTTAGTGTGATCACAAGGTATAACGAGGATTAGAGAAGGTTAATGAGATCACAGGGGGTATAACAAGGTTCAGAGAAGGTTAGCGTGATCCCAGGGGTGTACCGAGGGTCAGAGAAGGTAAGTGTTATCACAGGGGTATAACAAGGGTCCGAGAAGGTTAAAGAGATCACAGAGGTATAACGATGGTCAGAGAAGGTTAGTGTGATCACAGGGGTATAACGAGGGTCAGAGAAGGTTAGTGTGATCACAGGGGTATAACGAGGGTCAGAGAAGGTTAGTGGGACCACAGGGGTATAACAAGGGTCCGAGAAGGTTAGTGTGATCACAGGGGTATAACGAGGGTCAGAGAAGGTTAGTGTGATCACAGGGTATAACGAGGTCGCTAGAAGGTTAGCGTGATCCCAGGGGTATAACGAGGGTCAAAGAAGGTAAGTGTGATCACAGGGGTATAACAAGGGTCCGAGAAGGTTAGTGCGATCACAGGGGTATAACGACGGTTAGAGAAGGTAAGTGTGATCACAGGGGTATAACGAGGGTCAGAGAAGGTAAGTGTGATCACAGGGGTACAACGAGGGTCAGAGAAGGTTAGTGTGATCACAGGGGTATAACGACGGTCAGAGAAGGTTAGTGTGATCACAGGGGTACAACGAGGGTCAGAGAAGGTTAGTGTGATCACAGGGTATAACGAGGTCGCTAGAAGGTTAGTGGGATCACAGGGGTATAACGAGGGTCCGAGAAGGTGAGTGTGATCACAGGGTATAACGAGGGTCCGAGAAGGTTAGTGAGATCACAGGGGTATAACGAGGGTCAGAGAAGGTTAGTGTGATCACTGGGGTATAACGAGGGTCAGAGAAGGTTAGTGCGATCACAGGGGTATAACAAGGGTCCGAGAAGGTTAGTGTGATCACAGGGGTACAACGAGGGTCAGAGAAGGTTAGTGTGATCACGGGTATAACGAGGTCGGTAGAGGTTAGCGTGATCCCAGGGGTATAACGAGGGTCAAAGAAGGTAAGTGTGATCACAGGGGTATAACAGGGTCCGAGAAGGTTAGTGCGATCACAGGGGTATAACGACGGTTAGAGAAGGTAAGTGTGATCACAGGGGTATAACGAGGGTCAGAGAAGGTAAGTGTGATCACAGGGGTACAACGAGGGTCAGAGAAGGTTAGTGTGATCACAGGGGTATAACGACGGTCAGAGAAGGTAGTGTGATCACAGGGGTACAACGAGGGTCAGAGAAGGTTAGTGTGATCACAGGGTATAACGAGGTCGCTAGAAGGTTAATGGGATCACAGGGGTATAACGAGGGTCCGAGAAGGTGAGTGTGATCACAGGGTATAACGAGGGTCCGAGAAGGTTAGTGAGATCACAGGGGTATAACGAAGGTCAGAGAAGGTTAGTGTGATCACAGGGGTACAACGAGGGTCAGAGAAGGTTAGTGGTGATCACAGGGGTATAACGAGGGTCAGAGAAGGTAAGTGTGATCACAGGGGTATCACGAGGGTAATAGAAGGTAAGTGTGATCACAGGGGTATAACGAGGGTCAGAGAAGGTTAGTGTGATCACAGGGGTATAACGATGGTCTAAGAAGGTTAGTGGTGATCACACAGGGGTAGTAACGAGGGGCATAGAACGTTTAGTGTGATAGCAGGGGTGTAACGAGGGTAAGAGAAGGTTACTGTCATCACAGGGGTGTAACGAGGATCAAGAGAAGGTTAGTGTCATCACAGTGGTAACAAAGGTCAGAGAAGGTTAATGTGATCATAGGGGTGTAACGAGGGTCAGAGAAGGTTAGTGTGATCAGCAAGGTATACGAGGATTAGAGAAGGTTAATGAGATCACAGGGTATAACAAGGTTCAGAGAAGGTTAGCGTGATCCCAGGGTGTACCGAGGGTCAGAGAAGGTAAGTGTTATCACAGGGGTATAACAAGGGTCCGAGAAGGTTAAAGAGATCACAGAGGTATAACGAGGGTCAGAGAAGGTTAGTTCGATCACAGGGGTATAACGAGGGTCAGAGAAGGTTAGTGTGATCACTGGGGTATAACGAGGGTCAGAGAAGGTTAGTGCGATCACAGGGGTATAACAAGGGTCCGAGAAGGTGAGTGTGATCACAGGGGTACAACGAGGGTCAGAGAAGGTTAGTGTGATCACAGGGTATAACGAGGTCGCTAGATGGTTAGCGTGATCCCAGGGGTATAACGAGGGTCAAAGAAGGTAAGTGTGATCACAGGGGTATAACAAGGGTCCGAGAAGGTTAGTGCGATCACAGGGGTATAACGACGGTTAGAGAAGGTAAGTGTGATCACAGGGGTATAACGAGGGTCAGAGAAGGTAAGTGTGATCACAGGGGTACAACGAGGGTCAGAGAAGGTTAGTGCGATCAAAGGGGTATAACGACGGTCAGAGAAGGTTAGTGTGATCACAGGGGTACAACGAGGGTCAGAGAAGGTTAGTGTGATCACAGGGTATAACGAGGTCGCTAGAAGGTTAGTGGGATCACAGGGGTATAACGAGGGTCCGAGAAGGTGAGTGTGATCACAGGGTATAACGAGGGTCCGAGAAGGTTAGTGAGATCACAGGGGTATAACGAAGGTCAGAGAAGGTTAGTGTGATCACAGGGGTACAACGAGGGTCAGAGAAGGTTAGTGTGATCACAGGGGTATAACGAGGGTCAGGGAAGGTAGGTGTGATCACAGGTGTATAACCAGGGTAATAGAAGGTTAGTGTGATCACAGGGGTATAATGAGGATCAGAGAAGGTTAGTGTGATCACAGGGGTATAACGATGGTCAGAGAAGGTTAGTGTGATCACAGGGGTATAACGAGGGTCATAGAAGTTTAGTGTGATAGCAGGGGTGTAACGAGGGTAAGAGAAGGTTACTGTCATCACAGGGGTGTAACGAGGATCAGAGAAGGTTAGTGTCATCACAGTGGTATAACAAAGGTCAGAGAAGGTTACTGTCATCACAGGGGTGTAACGAGGATCAGAGAAGGTTAGTGTGATCATAGGGGTGTAACGAGGGTCAGAGAAGGTTAGTGTGATCACAAGGTATAACGAGGATTAGAGAAGGTTAATGAGATCACAGGGGTATAACAAGGTTCAGAGCAGGTTAGGCGTGATCCCAGGTGCCCGAGGTTCAGAGAAGTAAGTGTTATTCACAGGTATAACAGGGTCCGAGAGGTAAAGAGTCACAGAGGTATAACGAGGGTCAGAAAGGTTAGTTCGATCACAGGGGTATAACGAGGGTCGAGAAGGGTTTAGTTTTATCACTTGGGTATACCGAGGTCAGAGTAAGGTTAGTGCGATCAAGGGGTATAACAGGGTCCGAAAGGTGAGTGGGAATACAGGGGTAACAACGAGGGTCCAGAGAAGGTTCGTGTGATCACAGGGTATCACGAGGTCGCTAGAAGGTTAGTGGGATCACAGGTTTATCCCACGATGGGTCCGAGAAGGTGAGTGTGATCAGAGGGGTTAACGAGGGTCAGAGAAGGTGAGTGTGAATCACAGGGGTACAACGAGGGTCAGAGAAGGTGAGTGTGATCACAGGGTATAACGAGGTTCAGAGAAGGTTTAGTGGAATCCACAGGGTATCAACGAGGGTCCGAGAAGGTGAGTGTGTTCACAGGGGTATAACGAGGGTCAGAGAAGGTTAGTGTGATCACAGGGGTATAACGAAGGTCCGAGAAGGTGTGAGATCACAGGTATATAACGAGGGGTCCAAGGAGGTTTAGTGTGATCACAGGGTTATAACGAGGGTCCGAGAAGGTTAGTGCCATCAAAGGGGTATAACGAGGTTCAGAGAACGTTAGTGTGATCACAGGGGTACAACGACGTTCAGATAAGGTTAGTTGGACCACAAGGGTATAACGACGGTAATAGAAGGTTAGTGTGACCACAGGGGTATAACGAGGGTAAGAGAAGGTAAGTGTGATCACAGGGGTATAACCAAGGTAATAGAAGGTAAGTGTGATCACAGGGGTACAACGAGGGTCAGAGAAGGCTATTGTGATCACAGGGGTATAACGAGGGTCAGAGAAGGTTAGTGAGATCACAGGGGTATAACGAGGGTCGGAGAAGTTTAGTGAGATCACAGGGGTATAACGCGGGTCAGAGAAGGTCAGTATGATCACAGGGGTATAACGAGGGTAAGAGGAGGTTATTGTGATCACAGGGGTATAACGAGGGTCAGAGAAGGTTAGTGCGATCGCATGGGTATAACGAGGGTCCGAGAAGGTTAGTGTGATCACAGGGGTATAACGAGAGTCAGAGAAGGTTAGTGTGATCACAGGGGTATAACGAGGGTCCGAGAAGATGAGTGTGATCACAGGGGTATAACGAGGGTCAGAGAAGGTTAGTGTGATCACAGGGGTGTAACGAGGGTAAGAGAAGGTTACTGTCATCACAGGGGTGTAACGAGGGTCAGAGAAGGTTAGTGTCATCACAGTGGTATAACAAAGGTCAGAGATGATTAGTGTGATCATAGGGGTGTAACGAGGGTCAGAGAAGGTTAGTGTGATCACAGAGGTATAACGAGGGTTAGAGAAGGTTAATGAGATCACATGGGTATAACAAGGTTCAGAGAAGGTTAGCGTGATCCAAGGGGTATAACGAGGGTCAAAGAAGGTAAGTGTGATCACAGGGGTATAACAAGGGTCCGAGAAGGTTAGTGCGATCACAGGGGTATAACGACGGTTAGAGAAGGTTAGTGTGATCACAGGGGTATAACGAGGGTCAGAGAAGGTAAGTGTGATCACAGGGGTACAACGAGGGTCAGAGAAGGTTAGTGTGATCACAGGGGTATAACGACGGTCAGAGAAGGTTAGTGTGATCACAGGGGTATAACGAGGGTCCGAGAAGGTGAGTGTCATCACAGGGGTATAACGAAGGTCCGAGAAGGTGTGTGATCACAGGTATATAACGAGGGTCCGAGAAGGTTAGTGCGATCACAGGGGTATAACGAGGGTCCGAGAAGGTGAGTGCGATCACAAGTTATAACGAGGGTCCGAGAAGGTTAGTGAGATCACAGGGGTATAACGAGGGTCAGAGAACGTTAGTGTGATCACAGGGGTACAACGAGAGGGTCAGATAAGGTTAGTGGGACCACAAGGGTATAACGAGGGTAATAGAAGGTAAGTGTGATCACAGGGGTATAACGAAGGTAAGAGAAGGCTAGTGTGACCACAGGGGTACAACGAGGGTCAGAGAAGGCTAGTGTGACCACAGGGGTATAACGAGGGTCCGAGAAGGTTAGTGGGATCACAGGGGTATAACGAGGGTCCGAGAAGGTGAGTGTGATCACAGGGGTATAACGAGGGTCCGAGAAGGTGTGTGATCACAGGTATATAACGAGGGTCCGAGAAGGTTAGTGTGATCACAGGGTTATAACGAGGGTCAGAGAAGGTTAGTGGGATCACAGGGGTATAACAAGGGTCACAGAAGGTAAGTGTGATCACAAGGGTATAACGAGAGTCAGAGAAGGTTAGTGAGATCACATGGGTATAACGAGGGTCAGAGAAGGTAAGTGTGATCACAGGGGTATAACGAGGGTCAGAGAAGGTTAGTGTGATCACAGGGGTATAACGAGAGTCAGAGAAGGTTAGTGTGATCACAGGGGTATAACGAGGGTCAGAGAGGGTTAGTGTCATCACAGGGATATAACAAGGGCCAGAGAAGGTTAATGGGACCACAGGGGTATAACGAGGGTCAGAGAAGGTTAGTGTGATCACAGGGGTATAACGAGGCTCAGAGAAGGTTAGTGTGATCACAGGAGTATAACTAGGGTCAGAGAAGGTTAGTGAGATCACAGGTGTATAACAAGGGTCCGAGAAGGTTAGTGTCATCACAGGGGTATAACGAGGGTCAGAGAAGGTTAGTGTCATCACAGGGGTATAAAGAGGGTCAGAGAAGGTTAGTGAGATCACAGGGGTATAACAAGGGTCAAATAAGATTATGTGTGATCACAGGGGTATAACGAGGGTCAAATAAGTTTAGGTGTGATCACAGGGGTATAACGAGGGTCAGAGAAGGTTAGTGTGTTCACAAGGGTATAACGAGAGTCAGAGAAGGTTAGTGTCATCACAGGGGTATAACAAGGGTCCGAGAAGGTTAATGGGACCACAGGGGTATAACGAGGGTCAGAGAAGGTAAGTGGATCACAGGGCTATAACGAGGGTCCGAGTATATGCTATCTCAGGAGTACAACGAGAGTCAGAGAAGGTTATTGGGAGCGGATTGGTGTATAACAAGGTTAATGTCAATGCTATCACACGGATGTATCGAGGATTGATTGATTGATTGATGGGGCTTAACGTCCTTGTTCCGGTTATAACCGAGCCTAGGACACGTTTATAGAGGATAGGAGAAGGGTAGGCTTATATCATCACAGGGGTTTGACAAGGATAAGATAATATAAGATTTGTGTGGTTAAGTGATGTAACGATCTACGCTCTCGTTTAAAGAAGCTTACCTTTCCGGAACATCAGACTTTAATCCATTTTGAGATAGAACTATGATTTTGTTTACAATGCTGTATTTTCTGTTGTGTCTGAGTTATCACAGAAGAGATACAAGAGTCAAAGAATGATTGTATGATATACTTCAGGGCAGCTGTTAGACGCCATTGATATATGTGAGAAAAAACAGACATGCCCATTTTCAATATTGTCCCATCTGACGTCACTGGCGGTCAAGCTCGGGACTACATGCGAACGCGCCTTGCCGTACGTTGAACAAACAGACCCCGCCTATTACGAACGTTTCCTGCATACCATAGACGCCCCCTATCGGCTGCCTTACCGAGTTACATCCTTCTCCGATGACGAGGTGGAAGCTGTATCGATCGGAAAAGACTCTCTCTACGACGAAGACAAAGGAGATGCGTGTTATGCAAGACTCTTGGGGACATATGAAGAAGGCGGAAGGTAAGTCACGTGACATTAGAAACCTATAAGGACTGAGCGTCAACTATTTACTATAGTCAGGCTGTTCAAACGACAACCAATCACTGCCATGCTTCTAAATGATGACGCATGCGCAAACGATGTCTAGTTGCTTTAGTCCGACCAAGGGAAATCGGTGGTTAGGCAAAAGTTAAGTAGAGATGCGCATTGCAACTTCTTGTTTCTCTCCAAATAGTCACTAAGCTAGACGCTCGAAGAAGACTCTTTTATAATATAATAGATTAGTCACGTGACATGGCTGAAACGATGATAAGTAGATAAATCATATGGCATCAAATGTTCCGATGAAACTGATGACGCAAGATCCGTTATAACCAATGAAACAAAGCTTGAATAGCAATATATTTGTTTTCTCAAATTTTATTTTCAATTTAACATAAAAAGAAATTTCGGGTTTACCAGACAAAGTGAATGATGGCCCGAAAAGTGAGTGTTCCGGACAAAAGACGTTTTATAAAGTGAAGTAAGAACTGCTTTATTTTCCTCTTTCATTTTACAGTCGTATCGGGAAATGTAACGCCACTAAGACCTGTGTTGACATGATGACGTCAGAGGGAACGTCTGGATACGTCACCACTCACCAGTTACTTTACTTCATCGTGATGGAAAATGTAAGACTTCAAAGTGTTGATAGTGTAACACAAGGTTATTGTCCAATGCTACACTAGGTTTCGAACCTGCAACCTTTCTTTACTTGTGTGACGTTTCAAGACGAGCTGACAGATTTTTCCTAGCCGAGTCCGAAGTTAGTATGAGCGATAGCATTTGCTTCTCGATGCCTTTAATTTATGTGCATATTCTCAACTTTGGAAATCAGAACCTTCATTTACTCGAAGTACAAATACCGAGATTACTAAGGACTTGAAAACAGATTCCGCAGACTTGGATTACATTAATCTGAATCCGTCCAAATACAAATCTAATCCAATAGTTTAATAATGTAACAGTGGTTCCCTTTATAAAATGCCAATGTTCATAGCTCGATTTTAAAACATTCATTGATCTTCTTGTCATTTCGGAGACGTTTCAAGTAAAAACCCACACGCAATAAAATCGCAGTAAATACATACAATGCATGTTTTGTTTTAAAAAATGAATTACTTTTAAAAACAGGTGAAATGTCGTGAGAAAGTTGAGGAATTTATAGGAAATGAAGAAGTAGCAAAACTTCAGAAGGGGCTATGTGCTAACATTTATAAGGAGGCGCTCATGGCGACCTCTAGCGGCAAGGTCAGAGAGTCTGAAAAGGACCTGTTTCTGGAAAGAGGTAAGCGTAACTAGCGTTTCAGAGCGTCCTTCTTCGTTTATGAACAGTGTAACCTTGAAATAATTTCAGCGTTTATATACAGTAAACCTCGTTATAATTACTATTATTTTATAAACAGTGTAACCTCGATATAATGCCCGTCATTCACATACAATACAATCTCGTTATAATGACCATCATATATAAATAGTGTAACCTTGAAAAATGTCCGTCGTTCATATACAGTAACACCTCCTTAAGATGACCTTCATTTTATAAACAGTGCAACCTTGGAGTAATGCCCGTCGTTTAGATACAAAAAAGCTCGTTGTAATTGTCAGTATTTTGTAAACAGTGCGACTTTGAAATAATGCCTGTCTTTGATCGAAGTTACAAAATAACTGGATTTATCTACAGTTCTTCTGTGTGGAACACTTGGCTACGAAGATTTTTTGAAGGAAGACTGGATCAAAATGACACTTCAATGGCCGGACAGCAAAACAGGCTGCTTCAAGCCTAGATATCACAGCAGTATCTTTACAGAAAGGTAGGTACCCCTACATCAGACATTCCTTCAAACACAGGTAAGATACCCCTACATCAGACATTCCTTCAAACCTAGGTGTAACAGAAATATCTTTACAGAAAGGAAGGTACCACTACACCAAACATTCCTTCAAACCCAAGTATCATATAGCGGTTTATTCACAGATGTTAGGTACAGTTTCAGAAGATATATCTTCAAATCTAGGCACCATGCCTTTACAGATAGTGCCACGAGCCTCACGAACGATGTATATGTACGAACCTTGAGGTATGGAATTCTGTGTCACCCCTCTGTAACACACTCTGCATATATAAGTTTTAAAATTATACTACACATAATTCCTCTTACAGAAGCGAACGCTCCACAATGAGAAAACTTCTTCGGGAGAAAACTATGAAAGGTAAATCAATATTCCATCTTGAGGTCCAACTTTTATACTGCGCAGCTGAGAAACTATTAGATATTGCATGCTTTATTTTTTTCTCCTGTAAGTTTACTATGAATAAATAAACAAGTTCACTGGACATAAATATACAAGTTTACTGGATTTAGATATATAATAATACTCGGTATAACTATACAAGTTTGATATATATAAATATCCATTCTGAATGATCGCGAACATAGCGAAAATACATTCCCGCGAATATTACCAAGCATTCAGTATACATGTATATTCTTTGTGGTTTTACAGAGTTGTTAGTTAGAAGATCGGGCATGTAAACTGTTTATAATTTATTGATGTTTCGTTTTCTTGTTACGTATTTAAGTTTTACCGGTGTTTATTTTCAGATGGCTGTCTGTCCCACACGTCCGGCCTGGGGTTCGGGACATTTTGTCTGTATCTCCGTCACCTCACAATGAATTTGTGAACGTCAAAATAAACAGAAATTGTTCAATAAGGGCATAACGTATTTTTTCATATTAAACAAAAACTCAAATTTTTCGCTAAAGATAAACTAGATTTTTTATAACTTACCATTAGATAGCAAATTTTCTAAAAATAATTGATATATAGTTTTTAACCGAGCGTAAAAATCCGATGGTTTGGATGAAAGAAAGATATTTTGATTTTGGGATAACAGTTTGTTGGTATAGCATTGTGTGATGTAAAAATATTAAACAAAATATACGAATATATGGTCAAAATATATTATTGTACTCAATAAAGCCATTGACACAATATGTGATAAATCATGTTTTCTGTGACATTATTCCAAACAACATGGCCCAGACAATTTTGACGATTTAATTAAAAAAAAAAAAAAAAAAAAAACTTATCTAATTTAAATTGTATTGTATTGATAAATCTATACAAGCAACAAGCAATACAACATTGATGTAAAGAGTCGAATCCAGAAACAAGTAAAGTGTACTTATATCAAAAACCATCTTATTTAATGCGATATAGACTGAAACTCAATATTCCACAAGTGGATAAATTCTTCTTATATAGTACTAAGCATCGTTGTGAAAAAAACATACAGCGACATTTCATATCAAGTGGAAAGATTACACTTATATAGCATTAAGTATCACTGTAAAAATATACGTCATTTCATTGTGACAACAAGATGTCATTTCGTTTGATATCTTTCATTAAAATATTGTTTTTCTGATAGAGAGAGATAATGCCACGTTGCGTACTGAAGTCAGATTCGGAAAACAAAATGGATAAACCTCTGTCAGCGGTATTATACAATGTAACTTTCTTTATTACGATAAAAAAATCTTTATCCGTACTGCCCCCCCCCCCCCCCCACACACACACTTTTTACAGTGGGGGGAGGGTGGAGGGAGGGGGGCAAACATTTCCTCTCCCCCAACTTTTTGACATCTAAAATCTAAAAATAAGGAAAAAATCTAACGAATTTTGATATTTATTTCGATATATATCTGAAAATTTCTAACCGAAAATATTTTCTTGAATGCAACGATTAAAAATTCAATCTTGTACATCCGGAACATTCCGACTTTTATACTAGTATATCAACCTCAGGCCTGTGTGTCGGTCGTCTGCACTAGTCTGGTAAGTCAATATCTATATCTTAATACGAAATTTTGCTTAACTTCATCACAGAGATTCGATAAGTTGATGATAATTTGTGAAGTTGATTGATTTCATAATGAGAAGAACACCAAAACACAACACGGATAAGAATGCGCGATTTTAACGGGAATAGAGTAATACTAATTACCAACAGGTACGAATAATGGAAACACCGTATAACTGTTATACTGCACTGGCATCTGTTGTTGACAAATTAGCAGCATATAAGGTTCGCTTGAGATACACATTCTATCAGATTTGAAATTAAAAACCTGTCAATTATTAAGGAAAAATAATAAGTTTTTAATGTGAATACCTGTTCCAGGTAGATTTTCCCTTTTTCGGAGGAGGAATTTTTTTTATAGACTTAAAAATGGAGAAAAAAGATATTCGGCTCTCGCCTATGGCGCTCGCATTATCACTAATTTACTAGACCCCTCCTATCAAAAATCATGGGTCCGCGCCAGATCCGAAATGAATGAAAATTTGCTATATTCATTTTCCGGCCGGGGGCTTTGCCCCCCTAGAAACCCCCTTTAAAATGAGAAAAAATTCGACTCGCGCCTACGGCGCTCGCATTATCACAAATTTACTGGACCCCCACTTTCGAAAATCCTGGATCCGCGCCTGTTGATTCAAGTTTTACTATAAATAATATATCTTGATTTGCGTAAATAACTTTATTTGTACCACATACATTATCATGGGGATGTTGAAATGATGATTATTGGCGAACATTGCGGAGATGGCAAACGAATTGTAAAGTGCGTAAAATTTAATGTTAAAAAAAAAATTGCCCACTTCTTGACGACTTCCTACGCCACTGATTCAACACACTACAATATCGATCTCAATAAGATAAATTACCTTCTTTCAATGTATGCGTCCACTTTTCCATTGTCAGATCGTTGTCTTTCATTTTTGTTCGTCTTCTCGTTCAAACGGCAGTAATTCAAAACAAATATAGTTGCCTTTTTGAAATGTGCAGACGACACTACTTGGAAATGAATCTAATATTTTGCGCATGCTCAACAGACATTGAAATCCTCGGGGACAAATGATTGGTTCATGCAACATCACACCATTTTAATTGACAGGAAATAGCCATTTCAGGGCGTGGTTTCAAAATCTTTGTTGGCATGTTGCGTACCACCGAAGATGAAATACTGGCAATGAAAACTATTTAGATAAACATTATCAGAAATCAAGTCTGACGGCAATACATGTTGGACACGTGTCCTTATTTCATATCGACATTTTATATTTAACACACTGATATGAAGTTTATTGGTAAATCTGACTGTGTTTATTTATAGAATTATCACACGATGGACAAAGCACTCGCTTATATAAGACAACCAGGATTCGATCCCTTGATCTTGATCATAATCACAGGCGCTTGCATAGAAAATATGGCTTTCATTTTTTTTTGATATGACAGTTGTATGTGTAATCTAAGCTTAACAGATTACACATACCACTGTCATATAAAAAAAAAATTGAAAGTCATATTTTCTATGCAAGCGCCTGTGATCATAATCAGATCCGAGCGTCTTGTTCCCTTCCACATTACACCACTAAATGTGATAAGAGGTGGACAAGAAATGTTATTTGAATTTAAATCTTTTTTCGCGCTCCATGAATGGCCTCCACAGAGCTTCAGAATAACGAACCTTACAATGAGTTTTAATTGGTAATATCCTTTAAATACGTATTATAGAGGAGAAGTCGAAATGGAAATCCTTGTTTTTGAGTACTTAGGACCTCAGTTGATGTACATCACCCTCATGAGTCATTCCCGTCCCATAACTAGACTTTTGAGGAATGTCATTCTTCGGGAACGCTGTCATGGATCTTTGACATGGTGACTGTGCATTACATGACGTCATATAGTACTAATAACTAACACCCCTCCTATCTAAGCTGCTCCCAACTTGCTGCCTTTAAAAGACACGAATCATGCAGCTTTCTTGGGAAAAAAATACAAACAAAACAAATGATCAAAATGCTAATTAGATTTCAGTCTTTTCTGATATTTTCCAGATCAACGTTGGCCTAA
Organism: Pecten maximus; assembly: GCF_902652985.1. Classification (NCBI taxonomy): domain Eukaryota; kingdom Metazoa; phylum Mollusca; class Bivalvia; order Pectinida; family Pectinidae; genus Pecten; species Pecten maximus. The sequence goes on along the minus strand of NC_047022.1, from coordinate 5,648,173 downwards.
GGCTTTGTTGATCTGGAAAATATCATAAAAGACTGTCGTTGGCCTAAGGCTTTGTGCCCTGCAGGTAGGGCGTAAGAATTGTACCTGCTACCCCCATTGCATGATCGTAAGAGGCGACTAAACTTGGGATCTTATCTTTTCTCTTCTTTCCTAACAACTTTCTTCTTCCTTATGTCTCCCTTGACAATGCCTCACTTTTGGCCTTTAGTTGAGCGTTCGCCCCTGTGAGGAAGGCTTTGGGTTCTGTCCCCTGGCCGAGACATACCATAGTCTTTAAAAATGGTAGTTGCTGCTCCTGCTTAGCGCTCAGCAAATTAGGAGTGGGACGACTGGTTGGCCCGTTGTCAGTATAATGTGACCGGGTGGGGTGTGCTGCTGGATGTCTTCGGCAGTATGCTTCAGTGAGGTAGCACTCTAAATCGGCAAAAGATCCGGCCTATTACAAGGAGACTTAACACGAACATACCGCAGCCTCCCAAAACACACATATACACTCATCACACGCATACATGTCGCACGCACGGGAGGCCGTCCTTAAATGACCTTAGCTGTTAATAGGACGTTAAACAAAATAAACCAAACCAAAACAAACCTAAGGCTTTGTGTAAATATACGTGTCTGACTGGCTCAACACATTTAGAAAATGTGAAATTTTATGTTTAAAAAAATCAATTTATAATAATTTCGAAATTCTATGAAAGGAGAAATTGATCCATGGTTTCTATGACATTTCTGGTACTTATATGAAACTACAATGGAATCTATATCATAATTGTGTATCATAAATCGGATATAAGAAACGTAAATTCCTCTTTTCTTACAAAAAGCAATAAGAAAGCTAATGTGTGTACAGTATTGACATCAATGAACCTAGACTAAAGGAAAAAAAAGAAACGCAGAAGAATTGTTGCTGTATTAAAGATAAATATATGTAACCCTGGTAACTATTAGCCGAAATATTCCACTCGGCTTGGGAGACTTCTCTTTAAGGACAGGGTGTCTCGACACTTTAACACGAGCCCTCAACCTCAGGGTTGCGAGTTCGAAGCCTACGTGGGGTAGTTGCCAGGTACTAACCGTAGGCCGGTGGTTTATCTCCGGGTACTCCGGCTTTCCTCAACCTCCAAAACCTGACACGTCCTTTAATGACCCTGGCTGTTAATAGGAGATTAAACAAAAACAAACCGAGCTTTCAGGACAAGAAAGCCGGAAGTCCCGGGTTCGATCCCTTGTGGAGGCAGATAATCAAATGTGACGTTTCCAGCAATGTTAATTTCCAATAGGGGTCGGCGATTTTTTTTACACTTTGACACCAGTCACTGATACATAGCTTTGTGCCATCAAAGTTAGTTCCCTTGGTTAAACATTTAACCCAAATTAATCGAATTAAACTTGCCTAATTAACTAAATTACTAAACTAAAAACACAGTTAAAATTCAATATCTATTTTAACGCAGTCACACTATAGCATAAAACTATCAGAAGTTATAGCTGGTCAGTGTTGGGTTTTTTTTTCATTTCGAAAAAGATGACACTACTTGGGTATTTGAATAATGTACTTGTTGCACTCCAGTGACATATACCATTGTGACCTCATATGGTGCAAGTTAAACTAATTATTTAAAAAAAAGAGCGACACAATTTGCAATCATATTACTCATATGGGATTATTTTATCTAATTTTCTTTTTAATATGACGCATTTCAAATATTCCATTTCAACTTAAAGCATGATACGTCAGTTTGTGTATGATAAAGTCACTGTAGCGATACATACATCTATTGCTCCATCTCTCATTACATGTTCAAATATAAATGAATTGTTTGTAAACTTGTTATTGCTCAACACAGATATATAGAATGTTCATTTCCAATAAAAGAATAATTAATTCATATCATTGATGATTCAATGAAATATATTTCTATATGAAATTGACTATACACTCTACCATGACTAATGATTGCTCGCTAGAGTGCTCTTGGCGCCAGGCCTCCTCTACTCCATCCGGAACTCCCCGTTTTGTTTAGGTCATCCGTCGTCGTCCGCCGTCCGCCGTGCGCCGTGCGCCGTCCGCCGTGCGTAAACTTTTCACATTTCAATCTTCTTCTCAAGTTCCACCAGTGGCATTAAGATGAATCTTGCCAGAAATGATCCTGATATGATCCCGACCAAGTGTTGTTATTTTTCGGGTCCGAAATCCAAGATGGCCGACATAGCCGCCATCTTGAAAAACACATTTTAAACTTCTTTTCAAGTTCCACCGGTGCTATTGAGCTGAAACTTGCCTGAAATGATCCTGATATTATCCCGACCAAGTGTTGTTATTTTTCGGGTCGGTCCGAAATCCAAGATGGCCGACATAGCCGCCATCTTGAAAAACACATTTAAAACTTCTTCTCAAGTTTCACCAGTGCTATTGAGCTGAAACTTGCCTGAAATGATCCTGATATGATCCCGACCAAGTGTTGTTATTTTTCGGGTCGGTCCGAAATCCAAGATGGCCGACATAGCCGCCATCTTGAAAAACACATTTAAAACTTCTTCTCAAGTTCCACCAGTGCTATTGAGCTGAAACTTGCCTGAAATGATCCTGATATGATCCCGACAAAGTCTTGTTATTTTTCGGGTCGGTCTGAAATCCAAGATGGCCGCCATAGCCGCCATCTTGAAAAACACATTTTAAACTTCTTCTCAAGTTCCACCAGTGCTATTGAGCTGAAACTTGCCTGAAATGTTCCTGATATGATCCCGATCAAGTGCTGTTATTTTTTGTTATTTTTCGAGTCGGTCAAAAATCCAAGATGGCCGTCATAACCACCATATTGAAAAACAAATTTTAAACTTCTTCTCAAGTTCCACCAGTGCTGTTGGGCTGAAAATTGCCTGAAATGATCCTGAGATGATCCCGACCAAGTGTTGTTATTTTTTAGATTGGTCTGAAATCCAAGATGGCCGCCATAACCACCATCTTGAAAAACACGTTTTAAACTTCTTCTCCAGTTCCATTGGTGCCATTGAGCTGGAAATGGGTGAGGTTGTCAAGGAAGGAGGGCCAACAAAGTGTTGTTATTTTTTCGGCCTCGTAAAAACTTTGACATGGCAGCAATGGCGTCCATTTTGTAACATGATTGCGCAATCATGGTTTTCCTGAACAACACCTATTTCAAACTTCTTCTCAAATTCCACCGGTGGGATTCAGCTCTAACTTACCAGAAATTATCCTTAGATGGTCCAGACCAAGTGTTGTTATTTATTGGGTCGGTCAGAAATCCAAGATGGCCACCAGTGCCACTATATACTTGCTACAGAGAATGCATACTACAATAATACAAGGGTTTTAATTTAGAGTCAGATGACCGTTAAGGCCCCTAGGCCTCTTGTTTCAGTGTAAAGCTAGATCCAACCCGAGGATGACCCGAATGTATTCCTGTCGATTCACAATCATTTCAACACTAATGGGATTATGCTATCTAATACCGATGGTGATATACTATCTAAATCATTTATCTCCCGTCGTCTGCTTTTGACAAGGAACCAGAATATCTTTGGGTTGTGTTTGCAGTCTAGGCAAATGGTGTTCTAATTACAGTAGCTGCCTGAAAGTCTTGAAGGCAGTCAGCCAAAATCCCTTTAATGCCTTGTAAATTTTTGAGAGTAACAGTCCTTTTCAGGGTTATGCCTTGTCTATGAATCTTTACGAGCCTGTCGTTTGTTTTTATGTCTTATGACTAGCATTTTTCCAGGACTAGTTGGATTCACAGGCGCTTGCATATAGAAAATATCACTTTCGATTTTTTTTTATATGAAAGCGGTATGTGTAATGTGTAAGAGGGAAGGTTGGCAACTACGCCACGAGCGACACGGCACCCCATCTCACTTCAATCGACTAAAAAACACATTTATTCAAACTGACACGGCGCACACTACATGCGACCGTCATAAAAAAAACATTCATCTTTAACCTACCGTACCACTCAATACAAATTGTTACATCCAAAACACAATAATCCGTGAAAACATAGCCGAATTCCTCGCTCAGAACGCCATTTCTCAAACTGCTCCCTGAGCCTGTCCAGATTCTTCATTTACTTACGGGGTTCAAAGGTCATGCGATTATATAATCGACTGTCACCAGGTGCACTTTTTTGATGACGGTCGCATGTAGTGTTTGAAGACCCACCCACCCAGTTATACCCTATATATAGTATATATATAACCCCATGACAGTAAGGATAGGCTTTATTTACTTTATAGTTTTTATATTTAATAGAAAAAATATTAATCAGACAGCCAGGACATTGACAATATACACCCAGATAGGTGTCAAGTTAACTGGAAAGGTAGTTGTCTTCCCATTTTAACAATGGGCATAGGAAGTGTTGATACAGGTAGCGAACAATAGGTACTATATAATTACAGGTAAGGCTACATACATGTATAGTCTGTTTTGGGAAAGTGGCTGATTCTCAGGTGGTCATTTACCTGTATACGTATATCACAGCGAAAATGGGGATTCAAATTGAACAAATTGTACATACATGTAATAGGATGTCCTCAAGGTAGTCAGATGACCATTAAGGCCACTGGGCCTCTTATTCTTAATTATGTTAATGTATACAAAGGATCACTGGATAGCAGGTGAGTGATACAGGCCCATTGGACCCTTGTTCATTTGCATATGCTACTACAGCCTAATACAGCCTTACAGTTGACAATAAATGAAAGGGAAATGAGTATACTTAAGGGAATATGTACATAGTGAAAGGAGAGTCTAGGTTAGAATGAAAAGGGAGGAGGAGTCTGATCTAGCTATCTAATCTACGATGTTATTAAATTTAGAAGGTGTTTCCTAGATCTGAACACTGCCATGCAGGTAGTGGAGAGTAAGATTAATTGTACAGTAGCAACTACCTTTAATTTGGAATCTGATCTCTTCTTTATAACAACTGTGTTACTCCTTAGGTCTCCCTTGACACTACCTCACTCTTGACTTTTAGTTGATCATTCATAGTTTATTCCAAAAAGATTTAAACTTCAGCTTTATTTCAACTTAAGTAAAAATAATTTCAACTTAAGCTAAAAAAAAACTTTATTTCAACTTAAGTCAAAAAGAATTCAACTTAAGCTAAAAAAAACTTTGTTTCACCTTAAATCAAAAAGATTTAAACTTAAGCTAAAAGAAAATTTATTTCAATTTAAGTCCAAATGATTTTGACTTACCAAGTAGCTAAAGGAAACAAATTCATACCTGTGCAAACTTAGACATTTCACTGTTGATACACATGAAGCCATTAATGATATATTTCTTTTCAGGAGAATACAACATCAATGAACCAGAGGCCCAATGGGTCTGTATCACTCACCTGGTTCTAAAGCAAATGATTGAGGTCATTTCTACAGATACTATGCTGATAACCAATTTATTCAATGCATATTATTGGCCTAATATCGGGTCTTGGTGACTCTTGGCTATCACAAGATTTAAAAATATTTCACCCCTGTGACCTTGAATGTAGATCAATGTCATTCATTTGAACACACTTGGTAGCCCTTCACCCAGCGTGCTACAGGCCCAATATCAAGTCCCTGGGCCTCTTGGTTATTGAGAAGAAGTTGTTTAAATGAAAAAGTTGATGCCGGACGGCACTTTATAGAACTTAATATAACCATTGCTAAAAACATATATTGAAATTTAAAAACAAATCAATATCAAACAAAATATGTTTATATATTTTGTGAAGGTGCTTTTGTCCACTTTTTGATTAGTGTGAAGGGGCTTTTGGCTTTTGTCCTAGGGGCTAATGTCCGGGGCCGGGGGGGGGGGGGGGGGCTTTTGTCCGTACCCCACAGGTCCGTCTTAAGTGGCGGATTCAGAGGGGGGGGGGGGGGGGGGGCTTTCAAAACTTTAAAAAAGGCATATATGCATCGATATCTTATTCATTGGGATCAGACCAATTATCTCCAACTAAGTCCTCTACATGCATAAAACTTAAATTTATCAGATACACCAAGATGATTAAATATAGCATAACCGAAAGAATGTACGGTTAAGTCTATATAGCTTTTAGGCTTTACATGCAAGCGGAAACTTCTCGTACCGTAAAAAATGGGCTAAACGGATGAAGAACATATTGTGTGCTCATGGTTTTGGTTATGTTTGGTTTAAACAAGGAGTTGAAGATATTGATGTATTTTATATCATTATTCCAGTCAAGGGTACGAGACATATTATTCATACAATACCGGCATAGAGAGCTTGTAGACTCACCACGAGCCAGATGTTATAGACTTTTCTTAAATGAATTTGGTTACAAGAGATATCTTGATATTGTAAATATATATATATATAAATAAAAAAAACAATTAACAAGGTTTCGGGTATCTTCTCATAGATTGAACATAGAAGCGGAAGATGGCATCGCCCGATTTCAATACCTCTAAAAATGCGTTATTGCAATTTTTGTACTCAAATTGAAACCGAATATCATTTTATTATGGAATGTCCCTTATCACTTCGGAGAAGGTTAACGGACTTCGAGGGCGCAGGACTAGTGTCCCCTTGCATTAGGGGGCGCGGCGACGCACTCAGAGGCTTATACTCAGAGATAATGTCATTTTTTATATAGGAAATATTATGTTAGACCTAATATGTTTAGATTTATAAATGTTATGACATCAGAGAACTGTATCATCATTCAAGACGGCTGTGTATATTTACAAAGCAAATGCATTAAGAAATGAAATACTGTTTAACAAAGAGACATATGAAATTACGTGTACCGGTTTATTATCATTCGCTTACTTTATTGTAATACTGTTTTTCATGCTTTAATATTCTGTCGTGGATATTGTGATTCATTGGCAGCAGGTCATATGATAGTACTTTTTTACGACCAGCTGGGATGGGGAACCCAGTCTGTCTCCGAGGCTAAAGTTATCTCTTATCAAATTAATTGATAACAGCTTGTTATTCAATTAATTTGCAAAAGTTATGTTTGTAGAATTTAAGTAATATTTTTATTGTACTCGCACATACAATATTGTGTAATAATTGGGCTACTGTAATTATGTATAGCTATTCCTCAACCGAAAATCAAGGTATTGTAATTGGCGTTTGCTTGACATTCATACAGTTTTCACAGGGCTTTGGATCCAGCATCCGTTCTCTTTGATATTTTGCAAATACATATATGTAATAATAATAAAAAAAAAGATTTACAAACTCAGGCTATTTCCAATACCTTGTCCAATAAGTATTTTACAACGCTGCAACTTGCAAGTGATTACATAGTTGTACTAGTCTATTATCTTATTATTTGTTAGAATCACGTCACTTGATAAATATACTTTTGGGTGACAATGAATAAACTTGTACATTTTTTAATAGAATTAGCCCATTATTGTTCAACTAATAAATTTACTACCTGGATTTTTTTTGGCAGGCAATGTTTATTCCAGATTAGTCTATTATCATGCAAACCTACCACGACTTAATAAAATATGTTACCTCTAACTATCTCCCCCAAACACACACAAAAAAAAAAAAAAAACGTCATCAGTCCATTACCTGATACAAGACTCAGCGGTTTTAATTTGTAAATATAGAATGCACCACAGAGCTTTATATATTTCATTTTTTCGGGGGAGCACACCCCGACACATTCCGCACAAAGAATATTTTTCATTCAAACATACAATTTATTGTGTCATATATATATATATATATTATTAATGTTTTGATTTTAAATGATTTAAAGTAACATCATTTTCACTGTGATATGTAAATATAAATCGTTTACAGTATATGTGCGATATCAGCCCCTTTCCCAAAACAGATGATAGCCTTATCTGTGACGAGTCCATCCCCCACCCCATCTTCCTGCAATTAGTCCCCATTGTTCTCCCACTCTTAACACCATAAACATTACCTGTACCCTGTGTCAGCAAAGGATATGATGGGGTATAACCATAGATGCAAATGGTTCTGGCAAGCCTACACAGGTAATATTGTATCTGAATCACTGAAGCATAACGTTACAATACACAGCCGATTAGATTTTCAAGGTCAAAATGGGCGATTCCATGTCATAAAGGGTAGACAGTTATTCATTTAATCAAAACAACATCTTTTAAGCTTAAGTTGAATTCTTTTTACATTATGATGGTTTTTTTTTCCTTTTCGGCTTAAGTTGAAACATTTTTTTATTTTAAGCTAAAAAAAAATTGGGATTATGTCTTTATTCAACTTAAGCTGAAATGATTTCTACTTAAGCTGAAACGATTTCAACTTAAGCTGAAAAGATTTTGGCTTCAGGTAAAAAGATTTCAACTTTAATTATTAAAACGGCTTGCTATAAAGAGTAACAATTTGTTTCAGAATCGTGAACGACTTCTTCTGTAAAATATCTGTTGAGTAGGGATACAGGTATTGTACATCACGTACGGTCGCCGTACCTACGACACACACATTACACCGGCGCCTCGTGGATCCAACAAAGTTACTGAAGCACAGGGACTTGAGAATTAGTTAAGTCTACTTGTATGTATGTATAGCACATTTTGATACTTTTTGGGGGGGCGGCTAGATTCAAATTTGGCAAACATGACATCCCCGGTGGTCATATATACCATGACTTAAATGTGCTATACACACTAGGCGTGGTCCAAATACATGTAGACTGTAACTAATTCTCAAGTCCCTGTGAAAATACACATATTTGCCGTTTCAGGTTTGAACTAGTACATGGAAAAGTTCAGCAATCGTGATTGGTTGATATGACAATTAACATAGCAGACGATTGATTTCGTCCAATGCATGCTGGATTATCGCACAGCACATATCTAGCGTTATCCTTAACGACAAGACGTGTTATCAACTGTGATATCAGTCGTGAGCATAACTATTATATTAGTCGTGAGCAGAGTTGTCAGAACCGTTGGTCAGAATCGACTGCCAGTGATGGCGGTGAAAGGTCTATACAACATGACGAGGACGTTATGGTGGACAGTTTACGCAGTGTTGTGTTACTATTACGCAGGTAAATCAAACTTTCTTATTTACGTATTTTGCTGTCCCAGACCAAATAATTAATTTTTCTTTAGATATTTGGAACATTTTTTATTATCAAATCAGACGAAGCAGGAGCTTTAAGGTTTGACAAAGGTTTCATTTAACGCACTTCAAGTTATATTTCTACTTTGTAACCTACATTTACACCAATTAATGGATGTCATTTTTTATATTTTTTTTTTGTAGAACGCTTCCATATCTTAAGTGATTTGTTTGGCTTTCCATCCGTTATTTGATCCAAAAGTTAGAAAATTAGAGAAGATATCTATTTTATGCAAATACTTTAAGAGATAACATTGCATTATGAGAGTTGAGGTATGTTGAGAACTATTTGTATTTGCTAATCGTATCATTAACTTGGTTATCATATTGAAAGCAAAACACTTTTATCATAAACTCATATATTTCACACCTTGTGATTGGTTAAAACAGTGTCACGTGATAGCGGTCACATATAATTGGAAAACATCATGTCATTTATAAGGAATAATTTGTATGTTGTGAGCCTCGTACTGAGGAATGTTCTCAGTGATGTTCTTTTTCAGTCTTGCTATTCTCTGACTATATAGGACCGTGAACCCAAAGACTGGTCTCATTTGGTTGGTTTATATAGACGAAGTAACACTCTCAAGTAATTAAGACAAGCGGTTTTTTGCAGAATCGACAAAATTTTTTATTACCTAAGGATATCCATAATGATTTCGTAGCAACACTATGGAATTATGTCCCTTCATATGCTACAGTGAAAGGGTGGGTGACGGAATTTAAGCGCGGCCGACAGAGGCATGAGGACGACCACCGTCCTGGAAAGCCTGTCTATGCTACAACCCCCAGAAATGGCCAATAAATTTCATGAAATTGTCATGACTGACAGACGAGTCACAGATAGATATATAGCCAGTAGAGTTGGCATTTCACAGGAAAGAGTCGTGCCATTCTTACCGAGGATCTTTCAATGGGAATTATTTCGGCCCGATGGATGCCAAGACTTCTGACAATTGATCAGAAGCACAGCAGGCGCACATTCTCGCCTGCTAATCTTTACCTTGTTGAGGAAATCCTGTCAACTTTGTTCAGAGATTTGTCACTGTGGATGAAACATGGGTCCGTCATTTTACCCCAGAGGCTAAGAAATAGTTGAAACAATGGGAGTACTCTGGCTCTCCATCGCCAAAGAAGGTTGTTCCATCAGCTGGGAAGGTTATGTCCTCGGTTTTCTGGGATGCAGATGGTTTCTGTTGATAGATTATCTTCAAAACGGACAAACAATCAATGGAACATACTATGCTTCACTTCTGAGGCAGTTACGGTAAAATATTAAACTTAAGCACCGCGGAAAGCTTACTAAAGGTGCTTTATTCCATCAGGACAAAGCTCCTGTTCACAAGTCTGTCATTGCCATGGCTGCCATTCACTAAAGTGGCTTTAAATTGATTGAGCATTAGCCTTAATCACCTGATCCCGCTCCATCAGACTTTCATCTATTTCAAAAACTGAAAACAGTTATTTCAGGCAACCACTTTCAGTCCGATGATGACGTCGTACATGCGGTGGATGACTTTCTGAACACCCAAGAAAAGGAGTTCTATAAAAGTGGCATAGAGGCCCGTTAAACATATTTTGCAAAATTGTATAGATACTGAAGGGGATTATGTTGGAAAATAATACAATATGTACGGCAAAATTCAAATCCTTCAACATGAGGCTCACAATATATCAATCAGCTCTCGTAAAAGCTGGATAACTGATGTTTTTTTTTAAACCAAAACGTTTTTGATAGTCGGTACCAATATAAGTGTGACCGTTTTCAAAATAGCTCCGATTACATTGCGATTGCTGCCGAACTCAAATCAGGAATATTATCTGGGGCGATGCAGAAATATCTCGGAAACCAAACATCATAAATTTTCATTTATTATATAATGCACGCAAATTATCAAATGAACCCTTTAAGTTCATTCAGAATATTTTATACACAAATGATAAGATAATTTGTTAACTTGATTAATATCAAAAGTAATGACTTTGCTGTCAAAAATTGTCACCGGATGCGCTGCTACACAAACTACTTAAGCGCATGTCTAGCGCAAACTCCGACTTTCCTCCACCTCCAAAACCTGACACGTCCTTTAATGACCCTGGCTGTTAATAGGACGTTAAACAAAAGCAAACCGAGCTTTCAGGACAAGAAAGCCGGAGGTCCTGGGTTTCATTCCTAGTGAAGGCAGATGATCAAATGTGACGTTTCCAGCAATGTTAATTTCCAATAGGGGTCGGCGATTTTTTTACACTTTGACCACTTAGACACCAGTCACTGATACATAGCTTTGTGCCATCAAAGTTAGCTCTCATTGGCTATAGCACTTGCCTAATTAACTAATTACATAACTAAATTACTAAACTAAGAACGTAGTTAAAAATCAATATCTATGTTAACGCAATCACACGATAGCATTAAACTATCAGAATTTATTGCTTGTCAGTGCTTTTTTTACTTTTGAAAAAGATGACACTACTTGGACCATCGAGACCTCATCTGCTGCAAGTTAAATTAATTATTTAAAAAGAACGACAAAATTTGCAATCATATTACTCATATGGGATTATTTTATCTAATTTTCTTTTTAATATGACGCATTTCAAAGATTCCATTTCAACTTAAAGCATGATACGTCAGTTTGTGTATGATAAAGTCACTGTAGCGATACATACATCTATTGCTCCATCTCTCATTACATGTTCAAATATAAATGAATCGTTTGTAAACTTGTTATTGATCAACACAGATATATAGAATGTTCATTTCCAATCAAAATTAATTAATTTATGTCATTCCATGAAATACATTTCTATATGAAATTGACTATACACTCTCTACCTTGACTAATGATAGCTCGCTAGAGTGCTTATATGCTGAAGTGCTGCTTGGAATGCACTATGTGACCCCGCCCCCTAAGCCCCTCAGCCCCCATGGTCGGGCTTAATCAGAATACCGGGTATGTGCTTGCAGCACCAATCGCCAGGGATCGCTGCTACTTGTTTGATTAAAATCAGACTTGTGATCTTATAAACGAAGATTATTAATTCTGAAATGCATTTGGTGACTCCTTCTGGGGCCTCGCTTGAAGGATTCCCTGGCACTGAAGGGTTAGCACCTTGCAGATATAGATTATTATATCAATGCAGGATATGGTTACTACTGAAAAGTTACTAGTGTGTTGTCCATGTGAGCTTCTTGGTCATCTATTTGAGACAAAAACAGACAAGACGTTAAATTAAGTCACTGTGACCTATATTCTCAGTTTTTGACATTTTTGTCAACTTTTTGTTTATTCCGACCCTAATGTAACAGTAACGTAACGAAATATCATGTTAACTCTAATATTGAATTTGTATAAACTCGAGCAGTTAAAATTTAATGTTACACCTTGTGACCTTGACCCCATACATTTTTACTATCAGCCCACAAAAAAAAATGTTTTCAATAGCATACCATATGCAGCTTACCCTAAAGTATCACTGCAAAATATTACAATTATCACAGAGAGGCCACAGAATAGTCCAAATTGGCAACCGGCCTTTGTACATATACCCGGGTATCTTATAAGCGTCCAAAGGGACACAACGTCATAGTCCGTATATATGTGTAACAGTTATTTGAAACTCTTTAAAGAAGAGTTATGGCAAGCCGTTTTGATATTTAATACATAATAGCTTAAGGTAAACAGGTTTTTTACTTAAGCTAAAAAGATTTTGACTTAAGTTGAAAAACATCTTTTTGCATTATGTATTATTTCAGCTTAAGTGAAAAAGGTATCGACTTAAGTTGACAATTTTTTTTAACTTAAGTCAAAATCTTTTTTACTTAAGCTAAAATAATACATAACGCAAAAAATGCGAGGTCGAATGCAAACATCCTTACTGGACTGTTCCAACATCCACTGAACGTTCAGGGTTTAGTTATAGCCAGGGTTTGAAGACCCCCCCCCCCCCATAAAGTTATACCCTATATATAGTATATATATAACCCCATGACAGTAAGGATAGGATTTATTTACTTTATAGTTTTTTTATATTTTATAGAAAAAATATTAATCAGACAGCCAGGATATTGACAATATACACCCAAATACGTGTCAAGTTAACTGGAAAGGTAGTTGTCTTCTCATTTTAACAATGGGCATAGGAAGTGTTGATACAGGTAGCGAACAATAGGTACTATATAATTACAGGTAAGGCTACATACATGTATAGTCTGTTTTGGGAAAGTGGCTGATTCTCAGGTAGTCATTTACCTGTGTAAGTATATCACAGCGAAAATGTTTTTACTTGCAATAATTAAAATTTTCAATATATGTCATGACATTAATACAATAATATATTCAAAACTGGAAAAGGGCATTTTGATAACTGTACTCTCTTTACTTCATTCATTCATGTAAAAGGCATATACAAGAAATATGTCACAAATACAAATGATGTAAATACAGCAACACAATTAACCATTACATCCATATAACAATAAACCCTTTTTTCAGCTTAAGCTGAAACCTTTTTGACTTAAGTTGAAATAAAGTTTTTTTAGCTTAAGCTGAAATCTTTTTGACATAAGTTGAAATGAACCTTTCTTTTAGCTAAGCTAAAATCTTTTTGACTTAAGTTGAAATAAAACTTTATTTTATTTTAGCTTAAGCTGAAATCTTTTCGACTTAAGTTGAAATAAACCTTTTTTAGCTTAATTTGAAATCTTTTTGACTTAAGTTGAAATAAAACCTTTTTTTTAGCTTAAGGACGTTGTAGCTAGTATCCGAGAATCAGGAACGATAACTCTTTACGTTCGGAACTCCTCTAGATTATTTCTTTTGTGGGGTCATCTAAACGCTTAAATTCACTTCGATGTCAAGCGTATTTATAACGTAGACAATAACATACAGCTGTCATCCGGATGATGCAGCTGTCAGATGCAGACGACAACATGGATTCTTCCCGGAAGGATAGAGGTCTGTTTGCTGTTGGCCCTGGGGGTAAGACTTCCCGAAGATCTAAGATCTAAAAAAAGGGGGGGGGGGGGGGGGGGGGGGGGGGGGGCGCATTTTAAAGTAATCTCAATTATTGATGCTATTTTAAGTTTATTCATTAAATAACTGAATTATATTTGAATGATGTTGTTGGCTTTTTTCATAACACCCAATAACAGTTGTTACGGCAGTAGCGGATCATCGGCTATAGCGGATCACTGTTTTATTTGCGCACGCGTATGTATTCGCATACTACTCGTACACGTGCATTCGCTATTTCGAATTTCGAATGGTCACCATTAGCAGATAAACAACTTAAGAAGAGGAGCAGTACAATTGATCAAGTCATAATTTTACTGTGTACTCATTTACCCTCATGTCGCCCCTAGCTGATGCCATGTGTTGACACTAAAAATAGCTTGTAAACATAGGCCACTTTCGAATGAGAAGAGTCTACCGTAGCCTTCCTTGAATCGTCCAGTCTGTCAATTACAATCCCAAATGGTCGTTGAATTAATTATTAATTCACTTGCACAAAATCAGATGCATAACTTGGTATAGGTACTTATTGTATCAGCTTCATCATGTCGTTCTGCTGACAGAGCAGACGCTCTCACGGATACAGTCATTTGCAATGTGATCACTCGCCGATTACTGTGTTAGCGGTCCAATATTGCATGCTGAATAAGAAATTCCAAGTGGTGTTCATCCAAGCTAATTACACTACACTCTATGTAGACCAAAACTAATAAAGTACCATCAATCGCCATGCCCCATTAGCAGTCACTGTCACACTGAACCAAGTCAGTCTGAGGTGACGTAGAGCTGTGACGCAGCTGATCCAGGGGTCGTCTCAAAATTGTTTCAGTCAGTGCAATAATTGTTCAGGGAGTCGTGTTAAATTTTTAAAGTTTAAACGAAGAAAAACTATTATAATTAGGTTTTTTAAACGTTAGATACCCATGTTCGCTAAAAATCCAAATGAAACTGACTAGGTTAAATGGACTAATCAATAAAAACCTGTGCCAAAGTCCATAACATTAAAACATGCAACATTTTTTTTCCAGAGATGACAGAAGAGTGTATGCAGCTCTGTATTAAAGAATAAATGAAAATATCTACAATGCCTAAGTTTAGTTTATAAATTATTCCTCTCACTAGTGTCGAAAACAATACATTATACAAATGTATTCGGTTAATATTTCAATTCAACATGTTTTGCTCTTTATTGTTTTTTTTTATTTTAAAAATACTGCAGAAGTTCATTGAAAAGAGAGGCCTATATAACAATACTGTCTCTGATGAAAATTAACAGCAATACAAAAAATTAAAGGTATAGAATTCAAACTGGAATGAAAATATATAAGGGCTGTTTTTTATACTCCAACATGTTTTAAGGTTTAAAACACTTTTATGGTTAAGCGTTTTTTATGGCTTGGTTTTAACCACTCGGTTAAATGGTTAAAGAGTTCCTCAACCGCGATTAAAAGCATGCTTGAGATCGATTCAAGATGGTGGAGCAAGTGCTGCTGCAAGTTGTAGAGCTGACAGGCAAGGGAGGAGACTTTCAAATGTTGACTTCTCTAAACGAAAGTGAGACTGAAAGTCGGACAAAGACTAAAGATTGTTGATTTCTTCATACTAACCCTTTGGTCTGATAGGACCTTCATGTTCTCCAGGGTTTGTTTGCAACGGTGACAGTAACTGAGCATTTAAAATGAAGTTGATATGGAGTATCACTTCGGCATGATTTCATTATATTAAAACATTTCTGAAAAATGCTGTTGTTCTCTTTGTACATCTCAGTTTTCAGACAGTATATGTTCAAGTTACAGTAATGTGCCAAAATTTAAAGTATTCGGTCACGTCATATTTTCACTTTATATTAAATGCATTTTGAAAAATTTTCAATAAATGTTTATGACTTCGTTTTTAAATGTATTTTCTTGGAATTCCATACACTAGTAGACTAGATAATTGTTAGCTCATTCACCTGATATTTTTTTACATACTTTTCCGCTATTTCATTTTCCAAAAATAGATAAATATAAGCATGTTGCCCGAAATGTGAAGTCACTAAATGCTCTCTAAGATATTCTTACTTAATGATTTCATTGCTAATTTTTTAAAATCTTAAACATTCAATATCTCTTGATATTAGCTACAGAAATTTATATATGCAAATATTGTAGCTAGTAAAGTTGTTGTTTTAACAACATTTTGTTCAACCAATGCGTTTTTTAAAACCCTTGAACATGTTTATGTTTAATAGCTTAAACATATTATAGGTTATTTCAAACTATAAACATGTTCGAGTAAAACAAAAACAGGCCTATAAAATTCTTAGTTTCATGTGAACTAAATTTTAATTTCTATTCTAAAATGTGAAAGAAACTCTGCCGATTTGAAATTATTATATCACTTTGTTCTCATTCGCATAGTTAAACAGGAAAACAAGAAAATTGACAATAGAACAGTCTAACGACTAGACTATCCGTCATGTACGGCTCGGTATTTTTTCCACGGATGACACTCAATTTCCATGTATTTAATTTGGATAAAAGATACAATCAGTGTTTCCTGCTTACAATTTTGACTTGTTGAGATGGAATACACATTACCGATATCGTAAAGATAGATCTACTAGTTATAAAATGGTATTCCCCATAAAATATATCTAACATTAACATCGGTGACGTCGTCGACATAAAGTTGAATAACGCTAAATCGTCCTGGGAAATGACGTTAAAGTTGTTAGTTGTAAAGAGCCATCTTTTTGAGTTGTTATGCACCTACTGTTTAGTATATTCAGAACAAAAGCTTCGATTTAATATTAGACGGGGGTCTATTGGCATCCGAAAATTGCGTTTTGAGACATCCCAGCAAACTTCACTCGTAACCAGGGGCCCGCAAGGGGACGTGATCCGTTATAGACGTACTGATCCGCTATAGCCGACATATTCGGTAGGTCTTGTTTTGCTTGTTTCATTTCGTATGTTCAATTCTATTCAGATCTTTTGGTATCACAAGAAAGGTAATTAAAGTTGCTTTCTGGAGATATACAATACCTGTCAAAAAAACAACACGTAAAATCGTGTGCAGCGATTGTATGCAAAGTGACCGCTACTGCCGCAACAACTGTACTATACTGAAACATTTAAATTATGTACTCGAGGTTCATTTTGGAGGGGGCCATATGGGGCCATTGGCCATCAAATTTACTGAATTGCCCACATGATTAGGAAAAATCTTTAAATTTTCTTATGTAATGACCCACACATGATATTAGTTTTCTTGAAAATCAGCTAAATTTAATGGCCCATCAATTTGATAAACCAAAATGATCCCTGTGTACTGATGTTTCCAGTATATGACGTCATAGAATAGACAGATGTACCAAAATTGGAGTGAAGTATTTAGGGGGGTGTGGTAAGAAAATGTCACATATTTCAAAAACTGACCATAGAAAGTTTCAGTAAAATAGCATGGCTATGCAGTAAAATTGATGACATATCCTGTTAGTTTTTTGAGAAAATTAAATGACACAATTATTTTACAAAAATTTTTGAAATCAGAAATAATCATAAAAAATGACCATATAAAATAGAATCATGATAACGAAATCTGCGGCTTCACATGCTATTATTATTATAATAAGCATCCAATACATAATAAAATGTGATATATACATTCACTAGAGGTTAATCAAGATACAGAAGCATTCATTTTATATTCAAAAGTAAAAACATTGAACTTGTTGCCATTTTAAATGCATTAGGTGCATTTGGGTTTTGTCCACAAAGAGGACTAGAGGTGTATACTTATAGGGGGTCTAAAGGGGGGTCTAAAAAAAATTCAACCACACAAAGTTTTTCTTCATTTAGGCAGTGATACATAATTATCTCCTGAGCAAATAACCAAAATTTCAGAAAATTGAATGTCAGGAATTTTTTAGCCTCACTAGCTCCAACCCCCTTAGGCTGAAATCTTTTTAACTTAAGTTGAAATAAAGTTTTTTTTTAGCTTAAGCTGAAATCTTTTTGACTTAAGTTGAAATTAAGGTTTTTTTTTTAGCTTAAGCTGAAATCTTTTTGACTTAAGTTGAAATAAAAGTTTTTTCAGCAGGTGGCGGATGATCATTATGCAAACATACCGCTCATTTTAGCGTAATTTTTGACGCTCACCTTTGCTTTTTAAAAATTTATGTGTTTTTATGTTAATTTTGATAAAATACGGAAGGCCACTCACAGAGGTGAGCAAAAATATTTTGCCGTGATTCTGTGTCATTGTCATCTGTATGTAAAGCAAACAAAGCTCGCAGCATTTAAAGTGCATTTGTTTTATATATTACATGTGCCGTATATAAAAAAGAAGTGCATGGCTTGCATAATCTGTCAATCTGTTTCAAGTTATTTCATCCTAGAAAGCATTATAATACTCATGCTGTACCGAAATGGTTAGCTTCAGATGCATGATGTGACGAATGGATGAGATCGATGACATCAAAAAATTGTCAGTTTGACCTGAAAGTGAAATATTGAGGTAACACAGGTCACCCTGACGTGATGTTGTTGGATGTTCATGTAACATTGTAAGAATGACCATCTAGATTTTAATTAGATTGGTAGTAGTATTTATTAGGTCACGTGCACGAAGGACAAGTAAGCTTATTATACTGTCCGTTCGTCCGTCCGTCGTCAACATTTCCATTTTAACAACTTCTTCTCAATAACCAAGAGGTCCAGAGACCTAATACTGGGCCTGTAGCATGCTGGGATGAAGGGCTACCAAGTTTCAATCAAGGTCACAGGGGTCAAATAGGCAAAACTCTTTTACCAACTACTTCTCAAAATAACCAAGAGGCACAGGGACTTCATATTGGTCATGTAGCATGCTGGGTGAAGGGCTACCAAGTTTGTTCAAATAAATGACCTTGAATCTTATTATAGGTCACAGGTCATGAAACAATATATTTATTGATAGCCAAAAGACACTGAGATCTGATATTAGGCCAAAAGAATCTTTTCGGCTTAAGTTGAAACATTTTTAACTTAAGCTAAAACAAATTGGGATTATGTCTTTATTCAGCTTAAGCTGAAATGATTTCTACTTAAGCTGAAAAGAAAAAAAAACATCATAATGTAAAAAGAATTCAACTTAAGCTTAAAAGATGTTGTTTTGATTAAATGAATAACTGTCTACCCTTTATGACATGGAATCGTCCATTTTGACCTTGAAAATCTAATCGGCTTAAGGTAAAAAGATTTCAACTTTAATTATTAAAACGGCTTGCTATAAAGAGTAACAATTTGTTTCAGAATCGTGAACGACTTCTTCTGTAAAATATCTGTTGAGTAGGGATACAGGTATTGTACATCAAGTACGGTCGCCGTACCTACGACACACACATTACACCGGCGCCTCGTGGATCCAACAAAGTTACTGAAGCACAGGGACTTGAGAATTAGTTAAGTCTACTTGTATGTATGTATAGCACATTTTGATACTTTTTTGGGGGGGCGGGGGGGGGGGGGGGGGGGGGGTGCGGGCGGCTAGATTCAAATTTGGCAAACATGACATCCCGGTTGTCATATATACCATGACTTAAATTTGCTATACCACTAGGCGTGGTCCAAATACATGTAGAATGTAACTAATTCTCAAGTCCCTGTGATAATACACATATTTGCCGTTTCAGGTTTGAACTAGTACATGGAAAAGTTCAGCAATCGTGATTGGTTGATATGACAATTAACATAGCAGACGATTGATTTCGTCCAATGCATGCTGGATTATCACACAGCACATTTCTAGCGTTATCCTTAACGACAAGACGTGTTATCAACTGTGATATCAGTCGTGAGCATAACTGTGATATTAGTCGTGAGCATAGTTGTCAGAACCGTTGGTCAGAATCGACTGCCAGTGATGGCGGTGAAAGGTCTATACAACATAACGAGGACGTTATGGTGGACAGTTTACGCAGTGTTGTGTTACTATTACGCAGGTAAATCAAACTTTCTTATTTACGTATTTTGCTGTCACAGACCAAATAATTAATTTTTCTTTAGATATTTGGAACATTTTTTATTATCAAATCAGACGAAACAGGTGCTTTAAGGTTTGACAAAGGTTTCATTTAACGCACTTCAAGTTATATTTCTACTTTGTAACCTACATTTACACCAATTAGTGGATGTCATTTTTTATATATTTTTTGTAGAACGCTTCCATATCTTAAGTGATTTGTTTGGCTTTCCATCCGTTATTTGATCCAAAAGTTAGAAAATTAGAGAATATATCTATTTTATGCAAATACTTTAAGAGATAACATTGCATTATGAGAGTTGAGGTATGTTGGGAACTATTTGTATTTGCTAATCGTATCATTAACTTTGTTATCATATTGAAAGCAAAACACTTTTATCATAAACTCATATATTTCACACCTTGTGATTGGTTAAAACAGTGTCACGTGATAGCGGTCACATATAATTGAAAAACATCATGTCATTTACAAGGAATGATTGATATGTTGTGAGCCTCGTACTGAGGAATGTTCTCAGTGATGTTCTTTTCCAGTCTTGCTATTTTCTGAATATATAGGACCGTGTACCCAAAGACTGGTCTCATTTGGTTGGTTTATATAGACGAAGTAACACTTTAAGTAATTAAGACAAGCGGTTTTTTGCAGAATCGACAAAATTTGTTATTACCTAAGGATATCCATAATGATATGGTAGCAACACTATGGAATTATGTCCCTTCATATGCTACAGGGAAAGGGTGGGTGACGGAATTTAAGCGCGGCCGACAGAGGCATGATGACGACTACCGTCTTGGAAAGCCTGTCTATGGTACAACCCCCAGAAATGGCCAATACATTTCATGAAATTGTCATGACTGACAGACGAGTCACAGAAAGATATATAGCCAGTAGAGTTGGCATTTCACAGGAAAGAGTCGTGCCATTCTTACCGAGGATCTTGTTGATCAGAAGCACAGCAGGCGCACATTCTCGCCTGCTAATCTTTACCTTGTTGTGGAAATCCTGTCAACTTTGTTCAGAGATTTGTCACTGTGGATGAAACATGGGTCCGTCATTTTACCCCAGAGGCTAAGAAATAGTTGAAACAATGGGAGTACTCTGGCTCTCCCCCGCCAAAGAAGGTTGTTCCATCAGCTGGGAAGGTTATGTCCTCGGTTTTCTGGGATGCAGATGCTTTCTGTTGATAGATTATCTTCAAAACGGACAAACAATCAATGGAACATACTATGCTTCACTTCTGAGGCAGTTACGGTAAAATATTAAACTTAAGCACCGCGGAAAGCTTACTAAAGGTGCTTTATTCCATCAGGACAAAGCTCCTGTTCACAAGTCTGTCATTGCCATGGCTGCCATTCACTAAAGTGGCTTTAAATTGATTGAGCATTAGCCTTAATCACCTGATCCCGCTCCATCAGACTTTCATCTATTTCAAAAACTGAAAACAGTTATTTCAGGCAACCACTTTCAGTCCGATGATGACGTCGTACATGCGGTGGATGACTTTCTGAACACCCAAGAAAAGGAGTTCTATAAAAGTGGCATAGAGGCCCGTTAAACATATTTTGCAAAATTGCATAGATACTGAAGGGGATTATGTTGGAAAATAATACAATATGTACGGCAAAATTCAAATCCTTCAACATGAGGCTCACAACATATCAATCAGCTCTCGTAAAAGCTGGATAACTGATAGGTTTTTTAAACCAAAACGTTTTTGCTAGTCGGTACCAATATAAGTGTGACCGTTTTCAAAATAGCTCCGATTACATTGCGATTGCTGCCGAACTCAAATCAGGAATATTATCTGGGGCGATGCAGAAATATCTCGGAAACCAAACATCATAATTTTTCATTTATTATATAATGCACGCAAATTATCAAATGAACCCTTTAAGTTGATTCAGAATATTTTATACACAAATGATAAGATAATTTGTTAACTTGATTAATATCAAAAGTAATGACTTTGCTGTCAAAAATTGTCACCGGATGCGCTGCTACACAAACTACTTAAGCGCATGTCTAGCGCAAACTCCGACTTTCCTCCACCTCCAAAACCTGACACGTCCTTTAATGACCCTGGCTGTTAATAGGACGTTAAACAAAAGCAAACCGAGCTTTCAGGACAAGAAAGCCGGAGGTCCTGGGTTTCATTCCTAGTGAAGGCAGATGATCAAATGTGACGTTTCCAGCAATGTTAATTTCCAATAGGGGTCGGCGATTTTTTTACACTTTGACCACTTAGACACCAGTCACTGATACATAGCTTTGTGCCATCAAAGTTAGCTCTCATTGGCTATAGCACTTGCCTAATTAACTAATTACATAACTAAATTACTAAACTAAGAACGCAGTTAAAAATCAATATCTATGTTAACGCAATCACACGACAGCATTAAACTATCAGAATTTATTGCTTGTCAGTGCTTTTGTTTAATTTTGAAAAAGATGACACTACTTGGACCATCGTGACCTCATCTGCTGCAAGTTAAATTAATTATTTAAAAAGAACGACAAAATTTGCAATCATATTACCCATATGGGATTATTTTATCTAATTTTCTTTTTAATATGACGCATTTCAAAGATTCCATTTCAACTTAAAGCATGATACGTCAGTTTGTGTATGATGAAGTCACTGTAGCGATACATCCATCTATTGCTCCATCTCTCATTACATGTTCAAATATAAATGAATTGTTTGTAAACTTGTTACTGATCAACACAGATACATAGAATGTTCATTTCCAATCAAAATTAATTAATTTATATCATTCCATGAAATACATTTCTATATGAAATTGACTATACACTCTCTACCTTGACTAATGATAGCTCGCTAGAGTGCTTATAAGCTGAAGTGCTGCTTGGAATGCACTATGTGACCCCGCCCCCTCAGCCCCTCAGCCCCCATGGTCGGGCTTAATCAGAATACCGGGTATGTGCTTGCAGCACCAATCGCCAGGGATCGCTGCTACTTGTGTGTTGTCCATGTGAGCTTCTTGGTCATCTATTTGAGACCAAAACAGGCAAGACGTTAAATTAAGTCACTGTGACCTATATTCTCAGTTTTTGACATTTTTGTCAACTTTTTGTTTTAATCCGACCCTTATGTAACAGTAACGTAACGAAATATCATGTTAACTCTAATATTGAATGTGTATAAGCTCGAGCAGCTAAACTTGAATTTTACACCTTGTGACCTTGACACCATACATTTTACTATCAGCCCAGAAAAAAATAATGTTTTGAATAGCATACAATATGCAGCTTACCCTAAAGTATCATTTGCAAAATATTACACTTATCACCGAGGGGCCACAGAATAGCCCAAATCGGCAACCGGCCTTTGTGCATATACCCGTGTATCTTTTAAGCGTCCAAAGGAACACAACGTCATAGTCCGTATATATGGGTAACAGTTATTTTAAACTCTTTAAAGAAGAGTAACAATTTGTTTCAGAATCGTGAACGACTTCTCCTGTTAAATATCTGTTGAGTAGGAATACAGGTATTGTGCATCATTTCCGTACCTACGACACACACATTACACAGGCGCCGCGTGGATCCAACAAAGCTACTGAAACACAGGGACTTGAGCATTAGTTAAGTCTTCATGTATTTGGACCTCCCCTAGTATGTATAGCACATTTTGAGACGTTTTGGGGGGCTTGATTCAGATTGGCAAAAATGATATCCCCATGGTCATAAATACCTTGACGTTTTGGGGGGCTAGCACACCAAAACGTCTCGAAATGTGCTATACACACTAGAGGAGATCCAAATACATGTAGAATGTAACTGATTCTCAAGTCCCTGTGATAATACACATATTTGCCGTTTCAGGTTTGAACTAGTACATGGAAAAGTTCAGCAATCGTGATTGGTTGATATGACAATTAACATAGCTGACGATTGATTTCGTCCAATGCATGCTGGATTATCGCACAGCACATTTCTAGCGTTATCCTTAACGACAAAACGTGTTATCAACTGTGATATCAGTCGTGAGCATAACTGTGATATTAGTCGTGAGAATAGTTGTCAGAACCGTTGGTCAGAATCGACTGCCAGTGATGGCGTTGAAAGGTCTTTACAACATGACAAGGTGGACAGTTTGCGCAGTGTTGTGTTACTATTACGCAGGTATATCAAACTTTCTTATTTACGTATTTTGCTGTCCCAGACCAAATAATTAATTTGTCTTTAGATATTTGGAGCATTTTTTTTTATCAAATCAACTGGAACATGTAAGCACTGTTGATTGACGAAGCATGTGCTTTAAGATTTGACAAAGATTTCATTTAAATCACTTCAATTTATATTTCTACATTGTAACTTACATTTACACCAATTAATGGATGTCATTTTTGATATTTTTTTGTAGAACGCTTCCATATCTTAAGTGATTTGTTTGACTTTCCATCCGTTATTTGATCCAAAAGTTAGAAAATTAGAAAATATATCTATTTTATGCAAATACTTTGAGAGATAACATTGCATTATGAGAGTTAAGGTATGTTGGGAACTATTTGTATTTGCTTATCGTATCATTAACTTGGTTATCATAGTGGAAGCAAAACACTTTTATCATAAAATCATATATTTCACACCTTGTGATTGGTTAAAATAGTGTCACGTGATAGTGGTCACATATAATTGAAAAACATCTTGTCATTTACGAGGAATGATTGATATGTTGTGAGCCTCGTACTGAGGAATGTTCTCAGTGATGTTCTTTTTCAGTCTTGCTATTCTCTGACTATATAGGACCGTGTACCCAAAGACTGGTCTCATTTGGTTGGTTTATATAGACGAAGTAACACTCTCAAGTAATTAAGACAAGCGATTTTTGCAGAATCGACAAAATTTGTAATTACCTAAGGATATCCATAATGATATGGTAGCAACACTATGGAATTATGTCCCTTCATATGCTACAGGGAAAGGGTGGGTGACGGAATTTAAGCGCGGCCGACAGAGGCATGAGGACGACCACCGTCCTGGAAAGCCTGTCTATGATACAACCCCCAGAAATGGCCAATACATTTCATGAAATTGTCATGACTGACAGACGAGTCACAGAAAGATATATAGCCAGTAGAGTTGGCATTTCACAGGAAAGAGTCGTGCCATTCTTACCGAGGATCTTGTTGATCAGAAGCACAGCAGGGGCACATTCTCGCCTGCTAATCTTTACCTTGTTGTGGAAATCCTGTCAACTTTGTTCAGAGATTTGTCACTGTGGATGAAACATGGGTCCGTCATTTTACCCCAGAGGCTAAGAAATAGTTGAAACAATGGGAGTACTCTGGCTCCCCCCCGCCAAAGAAGGTTGTTCCATCAGCTGGGAAGGTTATGTCCTCGGTTTTCTGGGATGCAGATGCTTTCTGTTGATAGATTATCTTCAAAACGGACAAACAATCAATGGAACATACTATGCTTCACTTCTGAGGCAGTTACGGTAAAATATTAAACTTAAGCACCGCGGAAAGCTTACTAAAGGTGCTTTATTCCATCAGGACAAAGCTCACAAGTCTGTCATTACCATGGCTGCCATTCACTAAAGTGGCTTTAAATTGATTGAGCATTAGCCTTAATCACCTGATCCCGCTCCATCAGACTTTCATCTATTTCAAAAACTGAAAACAATTATTTCAGGCAACCACTTTCAGTCCGATGATGACGTCGTACATGCGGTGGATAACTTTCTGAACACCCAAGAAAAGGAGTTCTATAAAAGTGGCATAGAGGCCCGTTAAACATATTTTGCAAAATTGTATAGATACTGAAGGGGATTATGTTGGAAAATAATACAATATGTACGGCAAAATTCAAATCCTTCAACATGAGGCTCACAACATATCAATCAGCTCTCGTAAAAGCTGGATAACTGATGGGTTTTTTTTTATAATGCACGCAAATTATCAAATGAACCCTTTAAGTTCATTCAGAATATTTTATACACAAATGATAAGATAATTTGTTAACTTGATTAATATCAAAAGTAATGACTTTGCTGTCAAAAATTGTCACCGGATGCGCTGCTTCACAAACTACTTAAGCGCATGTCTAGCGCAAACTCCGACTTTCCTCCACCTCCAAAACCTGACACGTCCTTTAATGACCCTGGCTGTTAATAGGACGTTAAACAAAAGCAAACCGAGCTTTCAGGACAAGAAAGCCGGAGGTCCTGGGTTTCATTCCTAGTGAAGGCAGATAATAAAATGTGACGTTTCCAGCAATGTTAATTTCCAATAGGGGTCGGCGATTTTTTTTTTACACTTTGACCACTTAGACACCAGTCACTGATACATAGCTTTGTGCCATCAAAGTTAGCTCTCATTGGCTATAGCACTTGCCTAATTAACTAATTACATAACTAAATTACTAAACTAAGAACGCAGTTAAAAATCAATATCTATGTTAACGCAATCACACGATAGCATTAAACTATCAGAATGTATTGCTTGTCAGTGCTTTTTTTATTTTGAAAAAGATGACACTACTTGGACCATCGTGACCTCATCTGCTGCAAGTTAAATTAATTATTTAAAAAGAACGACAAAATTTGCAATCATATTACCCATATGGGATTATTTTATCTAATTTCTTTTTAATATGACGCATTTCAAAGATTCCATTTCAACTTAAAGCATGATACGTCAGTTTGTGTATGATGAAGTCACTGTAGCGATACATACATCTATTGCTCCATCTCTCATTACATGTTCAAATATAAATGAATCGTTTGTAAACTTGTTACTGATCAACACAGATATATAGAATGTTCATTTCCAATCAAAATTAATTAATTTATATCATTCCATGAAATACATTTCTATATGAAATTGACTATACACTCTCTACCTTGACTAATGATAGCTCGCTAGAGTGCTTATAAGCTGAAGTGCTGCTTGGAATGCACTATGTGACCCCGCCCCCTCAGCCCCTCGGCCCCTCAGCCCCCATGGTCGGGCTTAATCAGAATACCGGGTATGTGCTTGCAGCACCAATCGCCAGGGATCACTGCTGAAAACAGGCAAGACGCTAAATTAAGTCACTGTGACCTATATTCTCAATTTTTGACATTTTTGTCAACTTTTTGTTTTAATCCGACCCTTATGTAACAGTAACGTAACGAAATATCATGTTAACTCTAATATTGAATGTGTATAAGCTGGAGCAGTTTAACTTGAATTTCACACCTTGTGACCTAGACACCATACATTTTACTATCAGCCCAGAAAAAAATAATGTTTTGAATAGCATACAATATGCAGCTTACCCTAAAGTATCATTTGCAAAATATTACACTTATCACCGAGGGGCCACAGAATAGCCCAAATTGGCAACCGTCCTTTGTACATATACCCGGGTATCTTATAAGCGTCCAAAGGAACACAACGTCATAGTCCGTATATATGGGTAACAGTTATTTTAAACTCTTTAAAGAAGAGTAACAATTTGTTTCAGAATCGTGAACGACTTCTCCTGTTAAATATCTGTTGAGTAGGAATACAGGTATTGTGCATCATATCCGTACCTACGACACACACATTACATAGGCGCCGCGTGGATCCAACAAAGCTACTGAACCACAGGGACTTGAGCATTAGTTAAGTCTATATGTATTTGGACCTCCCCTAGTATGTATAGCACATTTTGAGACGTTTTGGGGGGCTTGATTCAGATTGGCAAAAATGATATCCCCATGGTCATAAATACCTTGACGTTTTTGGGGGGGGGGCTAGCACACCAAAACGTCTCGAAATGTGCTATACACACTAGAGGAGATCCAAATACATGTAGAATGTAACTAATTCTCAAGTCCCTGTGATAATACACATATTTGCCGTTTCAGGTTTGAACTAGTACATGGAAAAGTTCAGCAATCGTGATTGGTTGATATGACAATTAACATAGCAGACGATTGATTTCGTCCAATGCATGCTGGATTATCGCACAGCACATTTCTAGCGTTATCCTTAACGACAAGACGTGTTATCAACTGTGATATCAGTCGTGAGCATAACTGTGATATTAGTCGTGAGAATAGTTGTCGGAACCGTTGGTCAGAATCGACTGCCAGTGATGGCGGTGAAAGGTCTATACAACATGACAATGACGTTATGGGACAGTTTACGCAGTGTTGTGTTACTATTGCGCAGGTAAATCAAACTTTCTTATTTACGTATTTTCCTGTCCAAGACCAAATAATTATTTTTTCTTTAGATATTTGGAACATTTTCTATTATCAAATCAACTGGAACATGTAAGCACTATTGATAGACGAAGCAGGTGATTTAAGGTTTGACAAAGGTTTCATTTAATGCACTTCAAGTTATATTTCTATATTGTAACCTACATTTATACCAATTAATGGATGTCATTTTTGATATTTTTTTTGTAGAACGTTTCCATATCTTAAGTGATTTGTTTGACTTTCCATCCGTTATTTGATCCAAAAGTTAGAAAATTAGAAAATATATCTATTTTATGCAAATACTTTGAGAGATAACATTGCATTATGAGAGTTAAGGTATGTTGGGAACTATTTGTATTTGCTTATCGTATCATTAACTTGGTTATCATAGTGGAAGCAAAACACTTTTATCATAAAATCATATATTTCACACCTTGTGATTGGTTAAAACATTGTCATGTGATAGCGGTCACATATAATTGAAAAACATCTTGTCATTTACGAGGAATGATTGATATGTTGTGAGCCTCGTACTGAGGAATGTTCTCAGTGATGTTCTTTTTCAGTCTTGCTATTCTCTGACTATATAGGACCGTGAACCCAAAGACTGGTCTCATTTGGTTGGTTTATATAGACGAAGTAACACTTTAAGTAATTAAGACAAGCGATTTTTGCAGAATCGACAAAATTTGTAATTACCTAAGGATATCCATAATGATATGGTAGCAACACTATGGAATTATGTCCCTTCATATGCTACAGTGAAAGGGTGGGTGACGGAATTTAAGCGCGGCCGACAGAGGCATGAGGACGACCACCGTCCTCGAAAGCCTGTCTATGCTACAACCCCCAGAAATGGCCAATACATTTCATGAAATTGTCATGACTGACAGACGAGTCACAGAAAGATATAACGCCAGTAGAGTTGGCATTTCACATGACAGAGTCGTGCCATTCTTACCGAGGATCTTGCAATGAGAATTATTTCGGCCTGATGGATGCCAAGACTTCTGACAGTTGATCAGAAGCACAGCAGGCGCACATTCCCGCCTGCTAATCTTTACCTTGTTGTGGAAATCCTGTCAACTTTGTTCAGAGATTTGTCACTGTGGATGAAACATGGGTCCGTCATTTTACCCCAGAGGCTAAGAAATAGTTGAAACAATGGGAGTACTCTGGCTCTCCCCCGCCAAAGAAGGTTGTTCCATCAGCTGGGAAGGTTATGTCCTCGGTTTTCTGGGATGCAGATGGTTTCTGTTGATAGATTATCTTCAAAACGGACAAACAATCAATGGAACATACTATGCTTCACTTCTGAGGCAGTAACGGTAAAATATTAAACTTAAGCACCGCGGAAAGCTTACTAAAGGTGCTTTATTCCATCAGGACAAAGCTCCTGTTCACAAGTCTGTCATTGCCATGGCTGCCATTCACTAAAGTGGCTTTAAACTGATTGAGCATTAGCCTTAATCACCTGATCCCGCTCCATCAGACTTTCATCTATTTTAAAAACTGAAAACAATTATTTCAGGCAACCACTTTCAGTCCGATGATGACGTCGTACATGCGGTGGATGACTTTCTAAACACCGAAGAAAAGGAGTTCTATAAAAGTGGCATAGAGGCCCGTTAAACATCGTTGGCAAAAGTGTATAGATACTGAAGGAGATTATGTTGGAAAATAATACAATATGTACGGCAAAATTCAAATCCTTCAACATGAGGCTCACAAAATATCAATCAGCTCTCGTAAAAGCTGGACAATGTATAATGACAAGTCATATGGTAACTTTTTTTTTTTTTTTTTTTTCAAACCAAAACGTTTTTGCTAGTCGGTACCAATATAAGTGTGTCCATTTTTAAAATAACTCCGATTACATTGCGATTGCTGCCGAACTCAAATCAGGAATATTATCTGGGGCGATGCAGAAATATCTCGGAAACCAAACATCATAAATTTTCATTTATTATCTAATGCACGCAAATTATCAAATGAACTCCTTACGTTCATTCTGAATATTTTAGACACAAATGATAAGATAATTTGTTAACTTGATGAATATCTAAAGTAATTACTTTGCTGTCAAAAATTGTCACCGGATGCGCTGCTACACAAACCTCTTTAAGCGCATGTCTACCGCAAACGCCGGTCTTTATCGAGGTGTTTTTTGTAAACTCCAATGTTGAAACACAGCTATGAGAGAGGGTTTTACAGCGTGATTTGTCAAGTCAAATGCATCAAAGCGACACAGCAGCCGATATTTTGTCCTGTCATAAAGACTCCATACCAATCTGACTGCAAACACATTTCGTACATATCTCGAACTAGGACGTAGTATCTTTCGCTTCAAATCGTTTATGTAATACCTCTCGGTGTCATATGACTATCACGATAATTGAGTTTTATTTGTAGCACTATATACTACTTTCGTACTTGACAGAAAATCAATGATTAAAGTCAAACTTCGAGAAGAAAAAGAAAAGATATTGACCTCTGTGTGGTGTAGAGAAGTGGATCAATACTCAGAGGAAAGAAAAGTCCTCAAAAATCTTGAGACTGGATTAGATGTCTTCATCACACATAATGAGACTTTCCCTATCTACTTTATGTTTTAGTATTCTTAAAATATTCATTTTCTGTAAGCATGTTCATGAATATAGTTGATTTGCTCCCATCACTCCTGAAAGTTAGCCATAAGTGTTTGTGTACTAAGATAGAACTGAATATATCATCAGGATTAATAAGTTCTCTTTTCTCGAAAAAAGTATATATTCTGTTTTCTGTGCATTGAAATTGACACCCCACCCCACCCACCCTCCGCCATCTTTTCCCCAATGTACCTATATCACTCAAACCATTTTAATTTTCAATGCAATTTCATTTTGATTATATATCATAAAGAGAAACATCATCAGGAAAGAGTTTAATTTTGCTTGTACAGTCAGTTATATCATTAACATATATTAGAAAATCAAGGTCGGTAAATGGCAAAATCTACGTTTAAATATTGGAAAAGGGTCTTTTCTTTCGTACAAGGAGGAACCAACGGTTTTTTAATTGTTTTTTTTGTTCGTTATGTTGGTTTGTTTATTGCTTTTTTTGTGATTTTGTTGGGGTTTTTTGTTGTTTTTTTTGTTGTTTTTTTGGGGTTTTTTTTTTGGTTTTTTTTGTTTTGTTATTTTGTTGTTTATTTGTGTGTTGTTTTATTATTATTATCATTATATTTTTTTGTTTGTGTTTTTTGTGTGTTTTTTGTTTTTGTTTTTTGTTTTTTGTTTTCATCTCTCTTATTTGTTCTGATTCAGTCCATGGCCACTTCTCAAGTCGCGTCATTTCTAACGTCGCACTGAACAAGCCAACTAGCCAATCATCGACCTTTAACGCTTCCTCACTGGCCGTGGACGGATTTGTCGACCCTCCAACATGTATGTCTACCTCAGAGACTGGCTATCAGTGGTGGCAGGTTGACATAGGATCAGTCTACACGATAACAAACGTGTCCATTCAGACAAATATTGGTAAAAATAAGTATTTATAGCATTCTCATGGAAATGGTTTTATTGTATATAAGTTTTGATAATCTTGCATTAAATATTTCATATCACATATGAAACAAGTCAAAGACGACAAATATCTGAAGCGTTAACTTAATTCTATATGAAATGGATGCGAAGCATTATTCAATTCCTTTGTAAGTTGTAGAGGCGACATATTGCCTTAGGATCTCGAAAATCATCAATTTCAATGTAATGCGATAACAAGAGATTTTAAAGGATTAACTTTCATTTTGTAGGAAGTTTTTGAAGTCGTACATTCCGTGATTGATTTTAATTAAATCAGTCTATATATTTAACGAAAAGTGATACGCATCGATTGATTATATAATATATACAGTATAAACTGTAGAAATATATTACAAAATGTATGATTAATGGAAGCGCCGTGAGTTAATTACTCTCTCTTGTTGTCGTTGTAGACAAAAGATTGAGAAATTTCACCGTAGAATTGTCCAAAACGAACACGTCTAACGTGGGAAGCCATCTACTGGACGCCATTTTGTGCTACAACTACACCGAGTCACCAGTTCCCGGTGATGACGTCATCACTTTACCATGCCCACGTGACACGACCGGCCGCTTTCTAAGGATCTCCAAAATGGTTGAGATCCTTGACGACGCTTTGACCTTCTGTGAGGTTGTTGTTGAAGGTACGTTCCATGTATCCTTGAAATAAAAACAAAAGCTGTACTGAAAATCATCCTGACATATAAGGATCGGTGTTATACTCGCAAAATATTTTTTCTAACACCGATCCGTATATGTCTTTTACGCGATAGGCAACAAACGATATAAATAAATCATTCGGAACTTTTCTCGCTAACTTATGATTTACTTTGCAGACCTGACTGATATAGAGAACAGCAAACCACATTCCTGAAAATATGTCAGATGTTTGGGTTCTATTGATACATATACAAGTGTATCGTTTGTGGAACGATCATCTGCAACGTTATGAAAAACTCTCTCGGAATCATTAAAAGATTAAAACCATAAAATCTCGGTTTAAAAATTATACATGCTCCATGTGTTGCTGCCCTGACTCGGTCAAGGTGATTTATTATGTATCTGATAGATCTACTAGAGGTACATGTTTATTCAATCTTTCGTTTGATGAAAGTAAAATTCTGTCAAAGTATTACGGCTTACCGATGGACATACAGACAATATTGACTTATGGGGTGCAGTCTTTTGTCTGCGAACTTGTGGGGTGCAACGCACAAGTTTAATAAGCTATGGACATCACACTTACTTTACGTTCATTCCGTCGCGAAAAAAACACATGCGCAGTGAGGTTTAATGATGAATTATGGGGAAAACACAAAATTATATTAAATTTCATCTCCTATATTTGTACGGAATGATTCGTTAATTCTCCCAACAAGTACAAGTATATCGTAGTGAGTACGGACGGACGATTGTAATGTTTATAATGATAGGGAGCACATTAATAATTAAATAATAGTAATCAACTTTTAGTTTGATAATAAAACAAATACGGGGCTCTTTGTTGTAATCTTACCCTGATTTTAAGAAAATGGCGTCTTCCGCCTGACTTAAAAATGAATACTTCAAAGACACCAATTTTTAATTCTTCGTATCAGTTTAGTCAATAACAATACCAACACGTAAGGTTACCTATTACAATCCTTTTGTTCCTGCTTTGATTTTTTGGGGATAGCCGTATAATATTCATTTTGTACAGAATATGACGCGACAGGCGGCGTTACTGGTCAAGATGAAGTATGTGATTGGTCATGGCGGTAAATTCAAAATGCAGATAGACAGTTAAAAACGAAACAAAGATAAGAATGGATGCAAGCTGAATAAGTGGATGTATCTTTTCAAATGACACATTAGTAAAATTATATTCCTGATTCGAATGCATTCTTATTATCACCAAAAATGATTGAAAATGATATAATGTTGTTATCCGTGCTGAAACGCATTAGTTTGTCACTAGCCCTCCATCACTGGGTTGCGAGTTCGAAACCTACGTACGTGGCCGGTGGTTTTTCTCCTGGTGCTCCGGCTGGTTTTTCTCCATTTCAAAAACCAGACACGTCCTTAAATGACCCTGGCTGTTAAAAGGACGTTAAATAAAACAAACCAAACCCAAGCATTAATTAGTTCGTTAATTGATTTCACAAGCAGTTTTACATTATAACTACCAGCATTAAAACTATGGCGTTTATCTTTCTTAAAAGATATTTCTTGTTAAAGATATTTCATGTTTATCATTATTATCATGGATATTTCTTTTAAAGTATCCAGGGATGAGTGCAATTTGGCTGACATAGCATTAAATAAGCCGACCAACCAGTCGTCTGTGGGATGGGGAGGGGTCGCAAGTCGGGTCGTGGACGGGAATCTAAATCCCTACTACAATGCCCGGTCATGTTCACACTCGAACCCAACAGACGAAAGACCGTGGTTGCAGGTGGATTTGGGGGATGTCTACAGCATCAACCGTGTCTCTATTCAAAACAGAGTAGCCGATGGTAAGAAATGGATTTATAACAACCTGCAAAATACATGATGTTACTGGTCTGTGAGACATCTTATAATATTACGGTCTAAGGGGAAATAACTCCATTCCGGATATTGTTGTTTATTTCTATTTTTCCTGAATAAATCAGAGGAAACACGCTGGTCCTCGCACCGACTTACAACATCAAATAACCCGTGACCTAGAACAAAAGTATAGCACAAGTCTAAAAATATTTCTTATATTCAATAAATAATGTGTGTCGGCAACTCGCTTGGGGAGGAAGACAAAAATCTGCATGTCACTTCCATTTTTTATTCTTCCACAAAATCTCCTACCTAGAGAGTTCTAAAATCAAGGGAGGTAATTACAATTTTACAGAAGTTAGGCAATTACAAGAGTTGTCTCCCCTCTCATGATATCCGTATAGATACTAATACACAACATTTGATAATGATGTACAGATGTATTCTGTGCGAGCTTTTACAGATTTGATACACATTTCTTATAATACATGAAATATTCTCTAGATCTACGACTCTGAAAGGAAATTAGTGTAAATGGAGGCAATATATATATATATATATATTACCAAGGATGAAATTATGTTCCAATGAACACAGATACAATTTTAACCTTGAAATAAAAAAAAGGAATCAGCGAGATTTCATCGTTATCAGAGACATATATAGATCTATATATGTCTCTGTAGATATATATAGATCTATATATGTCTCTGTCGTCATATTACATTTGTTTTGTGATTTTATATGATAGGGCACGAGCTGAAAAATTTCGTAATAGAAACATCAGAGACGAACGCCAAAGGGCTAAATGGTCACCTTAAAAACAGCAAGCTGTGCTACAATTACACTGAAGCTCACGTACCTGATGGTGAACTGAAGACACTGCACTGTCTCCCTGACACTGTCGGTCGCTACCTCAGGATCATGAAGTCATCGAGTGCCTTAATCATTTGTGAAGTCATCGTAGAAGGTGATTAAATACTTTATACATGTATATATATATGTGTGTGTGTGTGTGTGTGTGTGTGTGTGTGTGTCAAGTAGTAATAACGACAGTACAGACAAATAAATTGTCGAATTTTCGAGGCAATCTGCAGTAAAAACGAGTATCGGCCGAGGGGGATTACATACGATCACATATAGACATAGAACATGGAACAGTTACACAAATATAGTAGGTATAAACAACAAAAAATATCGTAATGTTGTAAAAACGAGTATCGGCCGAGGGGGATCGATAAAGGGGCAGATTGCCTCGAAAATTAGGCAATTTACTTGTCTGTACTGTCGTTATTACTACTTGACGTATATCAATTTCTAGTACAGCGATATCGTTTATAGAAGGTTATAAATACAATAATCATGCATATTAATGACTTACCGTCGTGGAGTTTTCGGGAACACTGCATGTTATAAAATTATCAATGAACATATTGATTGTTCGTAGACTGAACGTTACCAAACACAATAATACATGTACATATGTATATCGAAATCACAAGTGGATTTTAAAATGCTCACAGTCAGTTCCACCGAGTAAAACGATAATATCATCAAATAGAATTTTTTTTTTTATATATAACTGGATTTTTTTCTACAATTACAGGTAAACCGGTTTCCTGTCTCGACCCTACCTGTCATAAGATGCCAACGATCAGACAACGTGACGACCAATCTCTGACAGAAATCGTAAACGAGTTGAAAAAACTGATGTCCGGAACCGGAAGTAGGTGCAACTTCAAGAGGAAATGGATCGGTGGAAATTGGTATTGGTCTGTGTGGTTCCCGACTTACTGATTGGACTCCCGACAAACATGGCACATCATTTCACTGTGACAGCGACAAGGATTACACTGTGACAGTGACAAGGATTACACTGTGACAGAGACAAGGATTACACTGTGACAGAGACAAGAATTACAATGTGACAGCGACAAGGATTACATTTTGACGGCGACAAGGATTACACTATGACAGTGACAAGGATTACACTGTGACAGCGACAAGGATTACATTGTGACAGTGACAAGGATTACATTGTGACAGCGACAAGGATTACACTATGACAGTGACAAGGATTACACTGTGACAGCGACAAGGATTACATTGTGACAGCGACAAGGATTACACTGTGACAGCGACAACGATTACACTGTGACAGCGACAAGGATTACATTGTGACAGTGACAAGGATTACATTGTGACAGCGACAAGGATTACACTATGACAGTGACAAGGATTACACTGTGACGGCGACAAGGATTACACTATGACAGTGACAAGGATTACACTGTGACAGTAACAAGGATTACACTGTGACAGTGACAAGGATTACACTGTGACAGTGACAAGGATTACACTGTGCCGGCGACAACGATTACACTGTGACAGTAACAAGGATTACAATGTGACAGTAACAAGGATTACACTGTGAAAGCGACAAGGATTACACTGTGACAGCAACAAGGATTACACTGTGACAGTGACAAGGATTACACTGTCACAACGACAAGGATTACACTGTGACAGTGACAAGGATTACACTGTAACATTAACAAGGATTACACTGTGACAGTGACAAGGATTACACTGTGACAGTGACAAGGATTACACTGTGACGGCGACAAGGATTACACTGTGACAGCGACAAGGATTACACTGTGACAGCGACAAGGATTACACTGTGACAGTGACAAGGATTACACTGTGACAGTGACAAGGATTATACTGTGACAGCGACAAGGATTACACTGTGACAGCGACAAGGATTGCACTGTGATATCGACAAGGATTACACTGTGACAGCGACAAGGATTAAACTGTGATAGCGACAAGGATTACACTGTGACAGTGACAAGGATTACACTGTGACAGCGACAAGGATTACACTGTGACAGTGACAAGGATTACACTGTGACAGTAACAAGGATTACAATGTGATAGCGACAAGGATTACACTGTGACAGTGACAAGGATTACACTGTGACGGCGACAAGGATAACACTGTGACAGCGACAAGGATAACATTGTGACAGTGACAAGGATAACACTGTGATAGCGACAAGGATTACACTGTGACAGTCATAAAGGATTACACTGTGACAGTCACAAGGATTACACTGTGACAGTCACAAGGATTACACTGTGACAGAGACAAGGATTACACTGTAACAGAGACAAGGATTACACTGTGACAGTGACAAGGATTACACTGTGACAGAGAAACAACGATTAAATTATAAGAATTTAACTTTTACTGAAAAATAATTAAATTGTAATATAGAAAAAAGAAACTGTAACTGAGAAAGAATGATTAAATTCTTACAGAAAAAAAACAAGGATTTTATCTGAACTGGGAAGGAATTATTTAACTAAAGAACAAGGGTTAACTTGTTACATGGTAACAAGGATTAAACTCTTTCGGAGAAACAAGGATGGCACTGCAACTGACAGACAATGATTCTAGTAATATCAATTGTCGTTAAGGCGAGAGAATGGAGCACTCGCTAGTCTAGTGACGAATATATTTTCTCAAAGAACTTGGAAACACTAGGGTATGATAAAGAAAAGCCATGATACGGAGTGTGAACATAGACTTGATGAATGCATTTAATAAAATCATACAATTCGTGTTGTGTGGTTGCCTTCAAATATTGCGTATTGCTGTGTGGTGCCTTTAGACTAAGTTTCATCACAACTGTACATAATTTATAATGTGTGTCGTTTGTA
Organism: Pecten maximus; assembly: GCF_902652985.1. Classification (NCBI taxonomy): domain Eukaryota; kingdom Metazoa; phylum Mollusca; class Bivalvia; order Pectinida; family Pectinidae; genus Pecten; species Pecten maximus. The sequence goes on along the minus strand of NC_047022.1, from coordinate 5,610,030 downwards.
CATTCTGAACGACGTTTTAGAAGACAGCA